>NC_136486.1:131212182-131222182 GCF_053919585.1 Euprymna scolopes | reverse complement strand
ACACATAATAGTTTTCTTATTCCTTACAACTTGTGAAAACGTGTCAAAACCGTATACAAATTCTTTAGTTGTTGAGTATTTTAGATATATTATATTCTTTCGCCCCAGTTTAAATAAATGTCTTTCCCCTTTGAGAAGCCTATTTTCCCTATACTGTTAGTGTTCTCATGCATTCCAGATCTACAATGAAAACGTATATCCAATCTGTTATAAAGACCGCTAGAAAAAGAATTGGATTAAAAAAGTACCTGATTCCAGATGCAATCCTCTACATATATGATAGTAAAATAGGTTCATATATTGAATACTGGTGCTGCACGTAGAACTGTTTCCCAAGTTGACAGAGTAGAAAATCAATTTCAGAATTAATTTCACCAAGACTTTTTATTAACAGAAAAAACACCGCTGCTAGCCTTTCCTATCTATTGTAAAAAGTGGTCGAATGAATTCCAATCATTACCTTGTAAGACATTTACAGCAAATACTGTCAACAAATCATATAAAAATAACTTTGTCTTACCCCTTGTATCTCAAGTCAGGCAGAATTACTTTGCAAATGATTAACGGCTGTTGGACATATTATCAACTGACTGCTTTCCTGTTGACTACAACATGGTCGTCTTTAAATTCATTGGAAATAAATTCCTGACTTAAACGATCAAACGCAGTTTAACAAAAGTATAATATCCCTTTCTCTTTTGGTTGGCATTCTCTAACATCTTATTAACCTAAGTACGTGAATGGAATTTAGTCTTGATGAATCTCGATAATAATAAAATTTTAATTGAAAGTTATTTTACAAATAATTCTAATAAAATGCTGCAGATATTTTTGATAACATTTATAATCGTTGTTATTATGTCCTTGTACTTCGCCATATATATTCGCACGTGTTTATGTATAAACTATATATAATACTTTTGCATAGTACACACAACCACGCATATATACGACATGTCTGTTTTATATATATTATATTAAGCACGTCTGATTGAGCAGGAGGGAGTTATTCTTTTTTCCGGTTTTTCTGGATATCTTTTCCTTTCGCCGAGCGGTCTTGTTTAGTTCAGCTAGCATGCTGTACTAACAAAACACTAACTAAATAAATAATAAAATAAGAAAATCAAAATTAAGAATAAAAATAATTCGCCCCTAACCATCCTGCACCCACCTTTAGAACAATAATAAAAAAAAATATAAATATATCAAACCTCAAAGGAAAATAAAAAAGAAAACGATTACAACAACAATCGCTTCTGATGACGATAGGGATGCACCGATAGAAAGCGTTTAAGAAGAATATAGTTGAAAAAGCAAATTTTGGGCGCTATTTTATACAACATACCAGCTGAAATAAAAAAGACCGCTCGGCAAATGGAAAAATATCCAGAAAAATCGGAAAAAAGAATAAATCTGTCGTGCTTGAATAATGACTTGCTGCCAATATATATATATATATATATATATATATATATATATATATATATATATATAGTAATATAATAATTTTGCAAGTTTCAAACGCAGTTTCTACCATTAATCAATGTATAGTATCTCTTTTGGTTGACATTCTCTTACGTTTTATTAACCTTAGTACTTGAGTGGCCCTGGTCTTCTCAGTTTGCTCTTGGTTTTCGCGCTTATTCATTTATTAGTTTTCAAATTGAAAATTGATAAATGACCAACTTAGAAAACTGAATATCTGGAACTTGGAAAATTATTATATTATATTATATATGTCCGGGAAATCAATTAAAAGGAATTTATTAAGCTTGAATTTTCTTTCTAAATTTATATAAAACCTTTTTCATTATGAAAAAAAAAAAAGCTACATTTATGAGAAAGGTTTTATTTATTTATTTATATTTTTTTACAAAAGAGTCGCTACATATCAAGGGCCGGAGAATAAGGTTAATAAGTGTAAAGTAGTTAATGGAAAAATATCGCAGTAATCGTTCGTAAGGGAAATTTGGTAAGTTGGATTATATAAGGGAAACGGCTCATCAAGAACTTGTTCACGTTGGACTTAAAGACGACCGTATTGTATTCAGTTGGAAAGCAGGAAAACAGAACAGAGTTGCACAGGCGTGCAGTTTTAAGAAATAAGTGTTTTCATGGAATCTACGTTTAGGTTTAGGCACAAATAAAGAGTGATGGAAATTATTGATAGTGTTTTCAGCTAGACGAGTGTTTTTCGTGAAAGTCAGGATCTGAGGGGGCCATAGATTGGAGCTCAGACGAGCAGTTGCCACGAAAATAACAATAACGCAATAACAGACTCGCAACGTATCTTCTGTGGCAAATAAGTTACAAGGAAGAGAAAAGGGCATCCCTCACTAGATTACAATGTCTATTTTGAACTTTGCCGAGGCAGGATAAGCTATTTCTATCAGCTCCTGTTGAGATGTGGCAACAGTACTCTGTCCTTGGACGTACTTCGCTCTTATACAGGTAGAGAATTTCATCAGCCGTAAGATGTCTACTGGAGCGATAGAACGATCCCACCATTTTTCAGCAGCTTTGGCAACAGATTTGATGTGCGTATTTCATCTCTGATCAAGAGTAAAGCTAGAAGCTTGTCAAAACATGGATCCTCCCCAAGACGAGAGCCATACACTTCAATTGATGCTAGACAGGGATCAGAGCGTTGATGATGGAAAAATAGAAGCTTCGTTTTAAGTGCATTAAAATTAACCAGTCACCTCTTTCCGCATTGCACCACGTGATCAAGATCAGAGGAGAGAGAATAAGAGAAAACTTGGTCGTTTATGGTCTTTGAAGTGTTTCAATAGATAGTAGTATCGTGAGCATAAATGTATATGAATGATCTTAGGATGTGATTTGGGAGATCATTAATGTCGATCAGGAAGAGAGTTGGCCGTAGGATGAACCCCTGAGGGACTTCAGCCTTAATAATGCCAGCTTCTGATTTCTACCAATCAACCACTACTTTTATGAACCTATAAGAGAGAAATGATTTAATAATTGAAAAGACATTTCTAGCTATACCGTAGCTGGATATTGTGTTGAGTGGACCTTAATGCCATATCCTATCAAACGCCTTTGATGTGTCAAAGACAATTGCCCTAGAAAGATCTGTCGAGAGATTCGCTAACCCTATGAGATATAACTATTAGCACATCTGCTATAAATCTAGCAGAACGGAAACCATTTTGCATGCCACTGAGGAAGTTATTTTTGCGGAGGTGGTTGATTACTTCTCCATTTAACACAGATTTCAGAAATTTATTCATGACGAGTGATGGGTCTGTAGTGAGAAGGAGATGACCAATCACCTGAATTTTAAATACAGGACATACTGATGACGTTTTTCAGAGTGTTGGAAAGTAATTCACCATAAGAGAACGCTTAAACAGCTTTGTAAGTATAAGAGCTAGTTTTGACTGAAGCTTTTTTTTATAATAGGTATGACGTCAGGGCCAGCTGTGTTACAATTGGTATAAACTAAATATGTTTCAAGTAAATGATATACTAATTTATCTATCTATCTATCTATCTATCTATCTATCTATCTATCTATCTATCTATCTATATATATATATATATATATGTGTGTGTGTGTGTGTGTGCGTATGCGTGTATTTAGGGGATTAGAACAAGAGTCTAAAGAGCAGAGTATATATTAATGTATTAGTAAATTCATTAATACAATTAAAATAAAATAAAAGAAAACAGTGCTCGTTGTAATGTAGATATATAATAAGCTCGATAGACATACATGTCCTAGAGCTATTTTAATATTGAGTGAGATGATTGATAATTTATTATTAAAATTAAAAATTAAAAATCTGTTTACCAAATGAATGCATCGGCAATGATACGCAAGACTTTTAGGAGACGAACCATTAAAAGATACATCTGCCTTACTTAAAAATGCTAGGTTTATTTTTGGTGTCTTTAGAAAAAAAAAACACCTTATATTTTTGCTGATGAGGAGACTTTGTTTCAAAAAACTATATCATAAAATTATCGTCCAAGACTCACTGTCTATCACAATAAAAACATCGTTTCCGAAACGATCGTAAAATTTATTGATTTTGTTTGTTCTTCCTTATGAAACAGATTTTTAATTTTTAATTTTAATTATAAATTATCAATCATCTTGCTTCATAACATATATATATATATATATATATATACATACATATATATATATATATATATATATATATATATATATATATATATAACTGGCTGAAGATCATGAAATTTTACTTACGTCGTGCAAGTCGTTAGGTCTCATATGCAGCATGGAGTTCATTTTCAGCCAGCTTAAGAGTTTCGATCTCTGTGATCGTCATTAGGATTTGTTGCTTTTTTCTTGGCCGTAGACACGAGAACTTAAAATATTATAACTGTTTACAGGCAATCGATTTTTATATGAACAGTTATATAGATTAGCTCTATCGTGAGATACCAAATTAATAAATACATTTTTATGAATATTTAGGCGTACCGTTTTAGTACTGATTTAATATGTTAAATACCTTTTTAAAATATTTTCTCCGACCATTCCATTTATTCGCCTTTGCTATCAGCCTTCATAAATACACACATAAATCTTTACCAACAATACTTCAAGCAAACCACCATTCTCTTATATATAAATATATATATATATATATATATATATATATATATATATATATAAGCGAGATACGACACAGATTAAATATCAGGTAAAACATCCTGATCGATATTACTTTGAGGTAATACTTTCAGGGTGATCCTAGCCAATAAAGCTCAATGTTTAAAAATAGAGCAACATATAAGTTTAGTGGTTAAAGTTAAATTCTGAAAATCAAAATATAAACACATATATTCGAATTAAGAATTCATTGTTTGACACAAGGAGTGTATAGAGGGGAGTTATGTTAATTTTCTTAATCCATGGATTTTAAATAATGGCTTATATCATCAGAGGAAATGAGATGCGGTTGGCAAAATGTTCCGCTGTGAATAAACACGTAATTTGCTTATCAGCACATACAGGGTGACCAAAAAAAACGGGCCCCAACTCAAATTAGGCTCCGTTTCATAGTGTTTTGTCCGAATGAAATGAAACTTTGGTCATAACTAGTTTATTATATTCAAAACATCACATCAAAACACTAGGGTCTTTGGTCTTTTTTCTCCGTTCTATAGCATATGTTCTAGATGGACTCCATTTAGCTCCGTGCATTTCTCGAGGCGCAGCACGAAGTTGTCCATGACGTTCTTACAGACCGAATTTGTAATGGTTCTCATCTCCTCCCTATTGGTTTCCTTGAGTTCCGTAATGGTTCTGGGTTTTCTTGCGTAGACTGTCCTTAAGATAGACCGAAAGAAAAAACATCTGGGGGCTTAGGTCCGGGCTATGGCGTGCCCACTCAAACTCAGACTGATCACTCGGCCTCCGAAGTTCTCTTTCAGCCAATCTCGGGACAGGTTTGAGGTGTGAGAACTTGCTCCGTCCTGCTGGAACCAGAACTTGCTTATGAGCGACGGGTAGATGGTCTGGATCTCACTCTTGAAGGTTTTGAGGACCTCCACATACCGCTCGTTGGTGACTGTCACTGCTGCGCCAGATTCTTCGATGACGATTGGTCTGATTATGCCTCTGCCCGAGATTGCAGCCCACAGCGCGCACTTAGGAGACTGCAGGGGCTTGGTGGCTACTTCATTGGGTCTGGAGGACCCCCAGAAGACATTTGTCTTGGAGTTCGCCTTTCCATCAAGATGGAAGTGGGCTTCATCTGAGGTCCAAAAGGAGGTTAAGGAAACTTGGTGTCTCCTTGATCTTCTCGAGCATCTTGACTGCCATAGCCCTCCTTTGCTTCTTGTCTGAAGCTGTAATGGGTATGCCTTGATATCGTTCACCAGCACTCTCCTGCAAGTCTCACGGGACATACCGATGGACTGACTTCGCTTACGCACAAAGCGTTTCGGACTCCGCTAGAGAGACTCTTACACTCTTTCGACCAGCTTCTTGGGACGTCCCGAGTGGCTTGGACGGTTCTCTCTGGCAGTGTTGAGGTTCTCCATGGTCCCATACTTCTCGAAGTGGTCCACCCAGTTCTGAATTCTGCTTTTGGATGGAGCCTTTTCACATTCGAACTGAGGCATGAAACGAGCCTGTCTTGTAGTAAAATTTAACAATGTGTATACTTTGTCCCAGCTCCCACTGGGGTCTTGATGTACTCACGGTCGTTGATTCTGCCTGCCCTGTGAAATAAGGGCAATCAGCTAATAAATAATGGAAATATCACATAACGTGTACGCGGGGCCCGTTTTTTTGGGGTCACCCTGTATATTGAAAACGTTTTATGGGTGGGGACGAAAGTAATTATAGGAGGATGAATTTCATACAACCTGGACAGTTTATTATCGGAAGGAGTACGATATCTTCCGGAGTATTATTGCCAGGTTGGTAGAATAGTGGTCCAGAGGAGAAGGCAGTAATCCCATATAACAAGAATGTATGGTTGCTCCATACCGTTTTCCCGAAGGGTATAAGAAGCGGTCGTATACGTTGGTGATTTAAATACGTTTTGGTAGATGAGATCAACAGTCCTTGTGGGTGTGGAGACAGTGTATCAAATGTTGAATAAACGTTCCATTCCATTGTATATCGGATTGAATAAACACCCCTTCGAGCATTTTTCAATCCAGGCCTACTAATTTTCGAGGACTATCGCACCCGAGATATGCATATATAACTCAATGTACAAATTCCATCACCGACGAGAATATATAACTAAACTTCCTCAAGTAGGGATAGAAACACGACAGCCTACTGAACAGTCTGCCCTACGCTATTATGCTGCTAAGTAGGTAGGCGAAATATACAATAATTAACATTATCCAAACGTTTTAAACTTCATCTGTTTACACAAAGAACATTGCATGATACGCTAGTGACAGTTTGTTATTTCGCTCACCTATATACTCAATCCAAGAAATAAGCGCATATATATATATATATATATATATATATTCATAACTGATTACCTATCTACTTATGTATTGAGCACTGTTGGAGTAAATACTGAAAATTTTCGCATAGAATTATATTTCCTTCTATTAATTTATGTGATTAAATGAAATAATAATAATATATATACATGTGCATATTATATATATATGTGTATACAATATGATAAATAAAAATTTATTTCGAAAAAGTCATTCAGATATTAATTCAGAAAACAAACTGAATCAACACAGCACACACATAAAATGCTCGATAACTATTTAGTAAAAATCATATAGAAAATAATAAATCATGCAAATGAAAGTGGTTCATCGAAACACAAGAGATATATCATTTTATGATATATATATATATATATATATATATATATATATATATATATATATATATATATATATATACTAACAGGGAGACCCGACTTTGTCTGGAATTGAATGAGGATCAATAAATGTCCCACCTTCTTATACTTTTATTTCATAAAAATCCAAGGATAGCCTTCTCTAGTGAGAGACACCACAATGCAATACATCAGGAGAAATCTTCGCATACTTCTCCGCAGTGACTTCGTCCATAATACGTTGTAGTCTGCATTGAACTGTGTAGAATTTGGTGTTTTATTTTATAAAATTATCTGTTAATAATGGCTTCCCGTAAAGTTTAAAATGCAAAAGTCAAGTATCATATTTATGCATAGTATAGTATAGTTATTTATTTCGAACACCCCCCGTCTTATTAAAGTAATAACTAGTGATTTTATAAAATTATTTTTGTGTAATGACTTGAATTAAAGTTAAACGTACAAAAGTCAAGTATCATGTTTCAATTATGCTCTAAAAAGAAACAATAATTTCGACGCGCCCCTGTCTTATAAACAAACCTGCAGTTGATTTTATAGGCTGTGCCTTTCTACTTGTGCGGTAATATAATTTCCCCAATGCACTTGTGATGCTATGTTGTACAAAATCTGACTCCCTTTTTAATCGGATTATTTTCGATGGTTAGTTTTCGATTCATATCAAACAAAACCTATCGCAGAACACTTCCAGACACATCAAGTACTTTCCAATCAAATATAATGAAAAAATCGGCCTAGACGTTCTCGAGTCTATAGGGACCGACATCACACACACATAAACGAAGTCTTTTTTAGATAATAGTAGGTAGATAGAAAGATAGAGATAGATACACACACGCACACAGACAGACACACACACACACACACACACACACACACACACACACACACACACACACACACACACACACATATATATATATATATATATATTAACACATTGCACTTTGAAAACTATATGGGAGAAACACCAGCGTCTTTAATTTTCTATTAAGGAAATATTCCATTTCTGATAGTTTTGAATTCCTTCATTTCACTGTGTCAGAGTATTAAGTTGTTGTTTATGTGGTATAAGTTTTCTTTAAATAAAAATAACATTACGAGGAAAGAACATTAGTGGTTTTTAACATAACACAAAAACCTATAAAAGTTAGCCTCTGAAGCAGAAAAAAAGAAATCGGATACATTTTCTCTAGCACCGAAGGGAAATCTTTCCTCCATAAGGAAAAGCAGTCTAAAAAAATATAACGACACCAAATAGAATTGAGTCAAGGAAAACGTATTACGAAGAATTAGAAAAAAAAGAAGAAAAGCAAAAAAAAAAGTGGTATTCATTGACTACATTTACAACATAAATAGAATCTTGGGAAGAGGAAGAGAAAAAAAAGTAATACAACAAAATGGCAGGGAATCGGTATCATATGCTTTTAATAAACTGTGGATGACTTTGGACAACTTTTTTTCGACAAGAATGTCATAACCTAATTTTAAAAGCATTTAAAACTGAACTTCGAAACGAATTTTTTTATGTTGCGTTGACGATGTTGGTTTTCCGTATGTCAACCCATTTATCTCGATTTTTGGTTGATTTTTTAAACGATAATACTGTTAATAGGGCCGCCAACCTTGAATATCATGGGAATAGTTTTCCTTAGAACATCACCTATATTTTTGGACATAAAGAGACAAATAAATATTATTTATTTATTAATCATTTTACTTACAAAAGAGTAATCTACGAACACTTGTTTCGATCTACTACCTCTCGCCAGCGTAACTTGACCGTTTCCAGGATTTACCTAAGACTATATGTACTCCCATCTTTCACATAGCTTTTTCTTCCTTTCTATGCGCAGCTTTCAAAGTTGTATAACAACAAAAACAACAAAAACAACAACAAAAAACATAATAATAATATCTCCAAATGTATATGATTAATTTATCTCCATGCTTAGATATAATCATCTACTCTAATTATGATAATATAATATAAAATAGAAGCTTCGGTATTGAGCACTCTTGTATTGACCTCGTAAAATATAAGTGCTTATTAACCTCTGAAAAACAATAATTTCAGAACATATGTATATATATATATGTGTGTGTGTGTGTGTGTATTCTATATTTTGGGTTCTTTTGTCTATTGATATTCATATTAAATAATTTTTTCTATTTATTTAGAAAGAAAATACATATTTGTTACGTATGGTTTGTGTAATTGTATTGATCTGTAAAAGATCTAGCTAAATTGGGTACTCTGTTGACATTCATTTTATTTTTTTAAAATTTTTATTTTTTTCGGTTTTCTTATAAGATAACAATCTTTAGTACACTGTTACGTGTAATAGTAATCTAGAGATTATCATCCCATAGGAAACTTAAAAAAAACTAATAGAGAATTAATTAAAATGCATGTTTAAAAGAATATGAAATTTAGCTAGATCTTTTATTTATTACGTGCTACATGTATTTATGCAGATATTCTATATGATTTATACTTGCGTAATATTGACGTAAAAAAGCTATAGTAAACACAAACCTCTTTCCATATATATTAATGTATGCGTATATATATTTTATAAACATTTGCCTACCAAACTCCTCTCTCAGTTTTTGTCTACAGATACGAAACTTAATATATATGATATTCG
>NC_136486.1:131142182-131207182 GCF_053919585.1 Euprymna scolopes | reverse complement strand
TTCAATTCTTATCAATGTCTCATTATAGATTCCTGATGTAAAATCCAGACAGGTATTTGTACTTTCATTGCTCATTTGATGAAAAATGTCTTCGGCCATGTGTGATTTATATTTCTCCCATAACTCAACAGGAGATGAAGGGGAGCAATTGGTCAAGATAGTTGCAAACAATGCACGAATTTGATTAGGATGTGATGTGTTACACGCCTCATTAATGCATTCATCCCAATTTTCGTCATTTTCCAATAAATTCAGAGCTTGACATGCACTGCGAAAAGTAGCATGTGTAATGCCATTGACAATTTTTAGTTGCTGGAATTATGTTGGACCAGGCACATTTATCAACAACATGCGAAGAAAAAAGCATTCATCTTGTTTGGGATGGATAGTATACAGTCTGCCTATTGTTTTTTCTTTGAATATTCCAGGTTGTCCTTCGACTTGCTCTCCTCTTTTGCGCCGTTCAAATGATTTTCTACTCTTATTCCATGTGTAATACTGAGGCACTTCCGAATATAGGAGTGTTTTTGCAAACGTGTCAGTTTGACATAACATGAAGAAAGCCATTAATGTTGTAGCAGGTGGATTCAAAGCTATCTGTTGCACATTTGAAGCTGTAAAGTAAACGCGCTGTCCATTTTCTAAATGTACTGATAAGTGAACAATAGCCGGACTTCGTTCATGTATTGGAAATGAAAGAATTCGCCATACAGCTTCATTGCTGCTTATGTATCTTCCAGCTTGATACTGTGCGATTTCATCAATATGTGGGCTTGCATTCAGATTATTGCTCTGTATTTTCAAGGCAAAAACTGCCATATCGCTGCCTTTATTCACATACTTACAAATGTATTTGATGGACTTTACAGAGTTACAGTATTCCACATTGATGTGCGATTTATAGGTTTTTCATAGCAAAGGTGAATATGGAACAACCCATCGGTTATCAACTTGTATATTGCCATTTCGCATTTGTATGGTTGCTAATTTACCGCCATCTTCTACTGACCTTCTTTTGTATAAAGGATATCCATCATTTTCTTTGACTGTGTTCGCTAATAATGCTCGGGGGTATCGCTTAGAGCATTTAACATCTATCATGCATGGTGAATTTGGATTAAATATCCCGCAAGGTCCATGTATCATATTTTTTATGACAACATTTATGCAAATCTTTATCAATGTCAGCATCAGGTATTTCAGCAGATATTAGATTGTCGATTTCGTTTGGATTGAGTTTGTTGAAGAGCCAGATTAGTATGTGGGAGTGTGGTAATCCTCTCTTTTGCCATTCCACATAATACATCCAGCAGCACACAGATCCAAATACTTTATGTTTTACAATGAAATTTATTAGTGATTTAAGCTTTTGTCTGAAAACACGCGCTGTAATATCATGCCTATCTACCGATGATTGCCCCGGAAGTAAGAGTTGCTGTATTTCATTCTAAGCTGGGTTGCATGTAAATGTAATGAATAGGCCAGGACGGCCATACCGACGAACGTATGCAAATGCGTCTTGAGTGTACTCATGCATATGACGTGGACTGCCCAAATACGAAGATGGCAAAATTGTTAGTCTTCCAACATTGGTTGTATTACCATCATTAACAACTGCATCACGCAAATGAACATATTCTTCAGAACGAAGTTTTGACTGATTCAAACGGATGAATAGCAAACGTTCAGTTTCAATTTTTGCATACATGTCTACAATGTATCGGTGGAATAATTGGCGGCATTTCAGAATGTGATTGTTTTCATTCTCTCGAATCATTAATCGGTACGAGTAATAGTTCATTGCGCTGCATTTCTTATTTGTTTCTTCACCACTAACTGGATTTATCATGTTAATATGGAAATGATATCCATCAGCACCATCCCAAAAAATGATTGGATATTGCAGGGCATCGTAGCATCGATGAGTTTCAGCAATGTTTGTCAATTGATCATTCCTCCTATGAAGAACAATATCTCTTGGTTGAAATTGATCTCCAACTATAACAATTGCCACTTCATCTATAGTTGGAGCATTGAATCTTCGCACGTGTTCTCCAGTAGGCGTTTTGTCAGCATGAATAACAATCTTGTGTGTATCTGATGGCATCATTTCAATCGCAGTTTTGAATAAAAGCACTACATTGTTTTTAGTATGGAGCATGTCTTGCAGTTCGGAGACAATGGACCGTCTTATACTGGTTGAAATTCCACAGCGTGAATTCAGTCCATCATTGTTATCCCCGAGGAAATACATTTGTAGGAATTTATGTTGACCCTCTGGGTATGGAAGCAGAGATCCAACTTTATGGTAAATTTGTCCTTTTACTTTAAAAGTTGGCATGAATTGAGCTGTAATGGTTTCTGCTGCGAACGATGTCATTTGGAAGCATGAGTTGTATTTCCTGATGTTTGATAAAAAATGCTTTGATTCAGCAGTATATCCAGCAAGCAAAGTTTTTAATGGTTCTGGTGGATCTTCCAGTTGAGGTAGTTTAATTTTACCGGCTGCACAACACATTTCTTTAGTTTCTCCCTTAAATGTAAGAGCCTTGCAATAGGGACATACTTCAGTCATAGTGCCTATGTGAACATGGTGGCTCAAACTATAATCCTCATTAGGATTGTAGTGAAATGCTAGGCGATCCCAATCCCGACGCTGATCTGCATTTCCTCGTTGACGTCTTTCAGCCTGTCTCAGCCTATCGTGTTCATTACGCTGTGAATGAAGCAGATCTGTAGCCGCATTACGGGATTGCTGTACGCGCAACCTTGCCTCCTCAAGTCTGGCTGCACGTCGATCTGCTGTTTCATTGGCACGTACTTGAATAATCCTTAGTCTACTATTTTGGTTTGCAGATGCCCATTGTTCAGGACTTTGAGTGGCAAGTAATTGCCGCAGTGTTTCTGCTTTGCGAGTACGACGACCTATGTTTGATCTTCTTCTGAGTGGCATTTTAAGGAAAAGAAGTGCAGCGAAATTAACAATAACGTGTAGTAAAAGTGGACTTTTTTAAAATAGGGAGCAGGATGAATGATTTTGGAAAAGAGGTATCTGTAAAACAGATTTGATCGTTGCTTAAATATAATGGGCCTCTCGACAGCTATAGGCTCAATTAAGGCCAATTTTTATTTTGTATACAATTCAGTACTTTTCCTTCCGTCCAAATAGATTTGAAGAAATAATAATTCCTTCTTTTTTTTTCCTTGGAGCAAAATATTTAATGTGTTTTTTTTTGTTTTGCTTATTTATAATTGATCTGTATGGCAAATATAGAGCAATTCCTTTTTTTGTATGTATTCCTGTAATTTTCCTTTTGTCAAAATAGATTTGGAGAAATAATTTTTTTGAAAATTCTTCTTGTCCTTATTTTTAATTTAGCTGTATCGTCAATTAAGGCCATTTTTTTATATTGTGTCCAAATAGATTTGGAACTAATTTTTTTCTGAAATTTCTTTTTGCTTATTTTTAATTGAGGAATCTGAAAATAGAGAAAACTGAAAAAGATATTTGTTTGATGTATTTCTCAATGTATTGGCCTGTCGACAAATCTATGGTCAAATAAGACCAATTTTTTATTTGCAGCCAAATAGATTTGGAGAAATATATTTTTTGTAAAGAAAGTGTTTTGTTGTTTATTTTTAATAGAAGAATCTGAAAAAAAGAGAAGTCTGAAAAAAAAGAAGTCTGATAAAAAGATATTGGCTTGATTGATATCTCAATTTATTTATCTGTCGAGATATGTATGGTCAATTAAGACCTTTTTTTTGCAGATGGTTCAGCAATTTTCCTTGCTTACAAATAGATTTGTAGAAATATTTTCTTTGTTTTTTGCTTATTTTCAATTGAGGAATCTGAAAATCTATTCTTTGCTTCCAAATAGATTTGGATCAATTTTTGTTTTTTAATTTGTTTTGTTACTTATTGTTAATTGAGCTGTATGGTCAATTAAGAGCAATTGTATTCTTTGTAGTCATGTAGTTTTCCTTGTGTCAAATTAGATTTGTAGAAATAATGATTTTTTTGTAATTTTTTTTTTTTTGCTTATTTTAAATTGAGGAATCTGTAATTCCTTATATAGCTTCAAAATAGATTTGAAGCAATATTTTTTTTCTTATATCTTTTGCTTATTGTTAATTGAACTGTACGCTCAATTAAGAGCAATTTCTTTGTTTGTAGTCATGTTGTAGAAGTAATGATTTTTGTAATTTTTTTGTTGTTGCTTATTTTCAATTCAGGAATCTGAAATTCCTTATATAGCTTCAAAATAGATTTGAAGCAATATATTTTTTAATTTGTTTTTTCTTTTCTTATATCTTTTGCTTATTGTTAATTGAGGTGTACGGTCAATTAAGAGCAATTTTTTTCTTTGTTTGTAGTCCTGTAGTTATTTTTGCGTTAAAATAGATTTGTAGAAATGATTTTTTGTAATTTTTTGCTGAGTTAGATTAGAGGAATCTGAAAAAAGAGAAGTATGTAAAAATATTTGCTCGATCTTTTTATCAAATAATTAGCTTATTGAGAACTTATGTTCAAATAAGCACAATGTGTAGAAATATATTTTTAAAATTTTCCTGTTTGTGCTTATTTTTAATTGAGCTGTAACATCAAATAAGGCCAATTATTTTATATGTACTTCTGTACTTCTTGTATCCAAATAGATTTGGAAATAATTTTTTCCTAAATTGTCTTTTTGCTTATTGTTAATTTAGGAGTCTAAAAAAAGAGAAATCTGAAAAAGATATTTGTTTGATTTATTTCGCAATGTATTGGCCTGTCGACAAATGTATGGTCAAATAAGACCAATTTTTTTATTTGCGGTCAAATAGATTTGGAGAAATATATTTTTTTAAAGAAAGGGTTTTGTTGTTTATTTTAAAGTGAAGAATCTGAAAAAAAGAGAAGTGTGAAAAAAAGTTATTGGCTTGATTGATATCTCAATTTATTTATCTGTCGAGATATGTATGGTCAATTAAGACCTTTTTTTTGCAGATGGTTCAGCAATTTTCCTTGCTTACAAATAGATTTGTAGAAATATTTTCTTTGTTTTTTGCTTATTTTCAATTGAGAAATATGAAAATCCTTCCTTTGGTTCCAAATAGATTTGGAGCAATTTCTTTTTTTAATTTGTTATAGTTTTTTTTGTTACTTATTGGTGATTGAGCTGTATGGTCAATTAAGAGCAATTTTTTTCTGTGTAGTCAAGTAGTTTTCCTTGTGTCAAATTAGATTTGTAGAAATAATGATTTTTTGTAATTTTTTTTTTGCTTATTTTCAATTGAGGAATCTGAAATTCCTTATATAGCTTCAAAATAGATTTGAAGCAATATTTTTTTTTTTAAATTTTATTATATTTTTTGCTTATTGTTAATTGAGCTGTACGATCAATTAAGAGCAAATTCTTTTACTTTGTTTGTAGTCATGTTGTAGAAGTAATGAGTTTTGTAATTTTTTTTTTTTGCTTATTTTCAATTCAGGAATCTGAAATTCCTTATATAGCTTCAAAATAGATTTGAAGCAATATATTTTTTAATTTGTTTTTTCTTTTCTTATATCGTTTGCTTATTGTTAATTGAGCTGTACGGTCAATTAAGAGCAATTTCTTTTTCTTTGTTTGTAGTCCTGTAGTTATCTTTGCGTTAAAATAGATTTGTAGAAATGATTTTTTGTAATTGTTTGCTTAGTTTCGTTAGAGGAATCTGAAAAAAGAGAAGTATGTAAAAATATTTTCTCGATTGTTTTCTCAAATAATTAGCTTATTGAGAACTTATGTTCAAATAAGCACAATGTGTAGAAATATATTTTTAAAATTTTCCTGGTTGTGCTTATTTTTAATTGAGCTGTAACATCAAATAAGGCCAATTATTTTATATGTACTTCTGTACTTCTTGTATCCAAATAGATTTGGAAATAATTTTTTCCTAAATTGTCTTTTTGCTTATTGTTAATTTAGGAGTCTAAAAAAAGAGAAATCTGAAAAAGATATTTGTTTGATTTATTTCGCAATGTATTGGCCGGTCAACAAATGTATGGTCAAATAAGGCCAAGTTTTTTATTTGCGGCCAAATAGATTTTGTGGGAAATATATTTATTTAAAAAAAGTGTTTTGTTGTTTATTTTAAATTGAAGAATCTGAAAAAAGTTAAATCCTGTAAATCGAGATAAGTTCAAATATGAAGTTATTGAGACAGATTTACCGAAAGAAACTTACCAAGAATCACTTGTAACACGTGGGAAAGTCTAAAAATGGCAGTGGGGGGAGAATATAAATGGCAGGGGGGGGAGAATATAAATGGCAGGGGGGGGGGCAAAAAGGCGGTAAACAAAACACTTTTAAATTAAATAAAAAAAAATGAATTAGCACAAATTGTTGAAAAGTGGTTAAATATGAAGTTATATATAAAAAAAAATACAGCAAATGAAATCGGTCGAAGCAATCGAAGCAAATGGATACTATTTTTTTTGGATTTAATCTAAACACTTGAAATTTAAATTAAAAAAAATGGAAGAAAAAAAAACAGCAAATTGGAAAAAAAAAGAAACTTACCAAGGAATTAAAAATTTTTTAAAATAAATAAAAAATAAACGGAAAGAACACGTGACGAAGAAAGCAAATAAAATCGATCGAAAAAAAATGGACTTTTGGAATGCGAGATGCACTAAAACAGAAACAAACAAATAAAACTTATTTTTTGATGGATGAAATAAACAAATGAAAATGTAAATTGTGGATAAACAAATGAAATAAAAAATGTAAAAATAAGAGATGCCTATTATACTTTAGCGATGTAGCAGTGAAACTGTTGTCATGTAAAATCGTAATGAAATCATTTCCACGTGCATTCTACCGGAAATAAAATTTGACTACATGTTCGCATTTAAGAAAAATATTTTTATTTTATTTAATATATTTTTATAAATCGCGAGGACAATTTATTTTAATAACATAAATAAAAAGAAATGAATTAGCACAAATTGCCGGAAAGTGGTTAAATAAAAAAAAAGTACAGCAAATGAAATCGGTCAAAGCAAATGGATACTATTTTTTTTGGATTTAATCTAAACACTTGAAATTTAAATTAAAAAAAATGGAAGAAAAAAAAAACAGCATTTTGGAAAAAAAAGAAACCTACCAAGAAATTAAAAATTTTAAAAAATAAATAAAAAATAAACGGAAAGAACACTTGACGAAGAAAGCAAATAAAATCGATCGAAAAAAAATGGACTTTTGGAATGCGAGATGCCATAAACAGAAACAAACAAATAAAATTTATTTTTTGATGGATGAAATAAACAAATGAAAATGTAAATTTTGGATAAACAAATGAAATAAAAAATGTAAAAATAAGAGATTCCTATTATACTTTAGCGATGTAGCAGTGAAACTGTTGTCATGCAAAATCGTAATGAAATCATTTCCACGTGCATTCTACCGAAAATAAAATTTGACCACATGTTTGCATTTAAGAAAAATATTTTTATTTTATTTAATATATTTTTATAAATCGCGAGGTAAATTTATTTTAATAACATAAAAAATACTTCGACTCTAAAAATGGGTTGTCTGTAAATTTCAAATAAATTGGTAACGTATAAACATGGTTTTATTTGTTTAGAACGAACCAACTTTACATTTTTATATATATATATATATATATATACATATATGTGTGTGTGTTTGTGTGTGTGTGTTTGTGTGTGTGTATATAATGATGTATATATCATATCTATTGTGTGTGTGTTTGTGTGTGTGATATTTAAAAGAAAAAGAAAATTAAGTAAACAGTCATATAAGGATAAAAAAAACTCTGTGATAAGAAATGAGTAAGACACAGAGTAAACAATCTAATAATGGAGGGGGACGAAAGTATAAAATGGGAATAAAAAGATAATTAAATAAAACCCGCAATTAACGAGGTTATAAAAAAGCAAGAAGTTGACGTAATATAATTAACGTTTTGGGTAAATTAAAAAACGAAGACGAAAAATGACCGGAAATGAAAGTGATATCGACAAAGAAAGAAATGACAGCATGACGTGTAAGACATGAACGATTGGAAGAGAGGAATATAGCGAATGAACGGAACAAAAAGGAAGAGGATGGTGAGAAAGAAGAAGAAGAAGAAAACGAAAAAGAAAGAGGAGGAGAGGAAGGCGTAGTAAGAAGGTGTAGAAAGAATTAAACAAAAGGAAAAGATAGGGTGTATGTAAAGAAATGCTCAGTAAAACGGTGTGTAATTATGGCGTATAATTTTATAAGAAAGATAGAATGCTACTATTAAAAGAAGATACAGATAGAAAATCCGCAGAACAAAGATAGAAAAGAAGGAAATTGCATATAGAAACACGGGAGTACAAGTAGAGTATACTTTAAAAAACGTACGGCGTGATCCGGTTGACACACTGGTCCCCGTTAGATCACCGGATTTAAGCGATGTTGAGACTGTTTAGGATAAAATGGGTGGCTGTTAAGGAATCCTAGTTGTTCTTCGCTTATCGCGCTATTGTATTTAACCGTCATTGACACTGGAACCAAACAATAGCGACTTATAAGAAGTGTTGCTGAAATTGCGCAACCTTTGTCTTCAAATTACGCTCGAATCCACTTTTACATGGGCATCCATTTTCTTTCAAAACTGGAATGATTTTAAAAAGATTAAAGGCGGAACAAATATATAAGGAGTTGGAGGGTAATTGTCTGTATTTTTTGAGATTAGGTGTTTTCCTAGACGTTGTATCAAAGTTTACAGTTACCCAAAAGGTGCTGAGTTCAATCCTGAACGAAGGCAGTAAAAAAGTAACATTCGAAACAGAGAATCAGCAACTATGTTCCAGAGTCTAGCTGGAGTCCGAACACGGTACCCCCGTAATAATAATAAAGGGTTTGGTTCGAAACTCCTAACAAACGGTTCCCCAGTTCGAAACAAAACACCTGCTGAAGGCCGGAGGATAAAACGGCCGAAACGTTGTGACCATAACAACCAAGATGAGGAAGTCAGTCCGACAATCTCAATCAAGGAGTTGGAGGTTTATATTATCCGATAGGCAGAAAAGAAACAAAACTTTAAAGGGAGAAGATAGAAGAAAAAGAAAGGCAATGCAGAGAATGAACGAAAGGAGGATGAAGAGGAAAAGTGATTTGAAACAAAACATATAGAAAATAAAAAGTAAAAAAAGGAGAGAAAAAAAAGGAAAGTAAGAACCAGAAGAAAGCAGCCATAAGGGGAGATAATAAAATTCAAAGGAGAAAATCTATACTATAATTTTTTTTGTGTGTATAGATATTCATATAAAAAAATCCCTTTTTTTATTTATTTAAAAACAATACAACTTTGCTATATATGGATCGTGGAATTGCATTAATCTGTAAAGATCTAGCTAATTTGCATATTCTTTTAAATACTAATTTCAATTAATTCCCTATTAGTTTTTGCGGTTTTCTTATGGAATGATCACCTTGAGTAATTTTTTTCGTGTGATTATATTCATGCAAATGTTCTAAATGATTTTTCCTTGTGTAAAATTTGCTTTAAAAGTTTATAGAAAGCATAACCGGCTTTCTAATTATGTACACATACATACATGATGATTTCAACGTCTTGTCAGACGAGTGCCACTCCCTCAAACATTTAAAATCCATGAGTCCAAATGCCTGAGGGAGTATCTATACACAGATGATGTTACAGAGTCTCAGCTTTGTACGACAGCTAAGTCTCTCTCTCGGTTCAAAATGTTGAGATCCAGCAACAAGCAAGAGCAAGATAGCCAGCAACAAATTAAACTGCAGACCAGCTTAATGCGGGCACTGGTCTCCCGCTTTATGGTTTTTTAAATCAGAGATTTGCTTCTAGAAAGGTTGCCTTCACCATGGCTTACGGGAACCCTTTCCACCCCAATACACATACACACACACACACACACACACACACACACACACACACACACACACACACACACACACACACACACACACACAAATATACATGGTGCTAGTTGGCCGTTGACCCAGAAAAAGAGTTCATTCGCCGAATGAATGAATGAACATACATACATACATATATACATATATATATATATACATATATATATATTTATATGTATGTTTAAAGACTGTTGCCTACTAAATTCCTCTGCCAGTTTTTGGTCTACAAAATGAAACTTAATATATAGGGTATTCAAACCCATACGTAACTTTATATTTGGGGTTTTAGCTGGGGGAAATCTGTTCAATAGTAAGAAATTTTAAGAAATATAATTTGCCAGGGGAAGGTCGAACGACGGCATTACGAATATACATGCGTAACGTATTCATGTTTAAATTTTTAATCTTGATAGCTCAAGCATTAACGTCAGAGAAAAAATGCAAATCGTAAGTTAAACCTGTTAGCTTCGATTCTGTGTGGTGGCGCACGAATCATTTTTATTAAAAACTTTTTCAATCATTACTATATATTGGGTCTAATATAATATAATATAATAAATACGAAATCGGCATTAATCAAAATATCATATTTAAGCGTATTTTCCGGCCGGGGAACGCCAGTCGGCCTGCTAGTAGACAATAAAAGGAGGACAGAAAAGTCTTTAACGAAAAGTGAGAAAGACCAGGGAAACAAAAGAAAAACCCCAAAAAACTGAAATTGCAATAAAATGTTACAAAGTGTCGATAGGAACACCATGTGAGTCTAAGGGAACTAAAATTGCAAAACATCTTAGAAAGTGTACCCCCCCAAAAGAAAAGGCGTCAGCCTCAGTGTATATTACACAAAATATGCGTGAAGGGTCAAGGAGCATCAACGGACCGAGGAGGGAGGAGGAATCCATTGAATGAGTGCGAACAGTATTGAGAACTTGAGAAGGTTTATTGCCACTCAAATTCCAATGAAAATCATTGGCAGTGAGAAATCAATGGAAATTGCGACAATACAAAGTTATTTGGAAAGGTAATCGAAAAAGATAAAGAGTACTGGGCAAAGACTTGCATGAGAAATCTTAATGACTTTTTTGTTTATGTCACCATAAACTAGTACGGCACCAAATAAATGAGGACCATGGTCGATTAAAAGACAGAAGAGAGAAAGCACTAGCCATACCATTGATGTATAAGGGCAGAGGACGTGGAGCTTGAGGGGATTTATTATCACCCTATTTCCAGTGAAGACCAATGGTCACTGCCAACTGCTGTTGCGATAACGCAAATTCATCTGCTAGGGTTATCGAAAGTCGTGGAGAATACTGGAAATCTGAGGAGACATTCTGTCACTCAGATGCCAAATAAAACTACAAGTTGTTCTCAAAGAGAACTCTTTAAGGTTAGTTTGTGTTACTACTCCTAGTGAATAAAATAATACGCAGAAGAAGAAGAAGAAGAAGAAACAAAGCTAGGGAACTCAGAGAAAAGAGAAGACGGTAAATAACAAAAATGAATACAGAAAATTAAAACCTAACGTAAATAGTACAAGGAAACACAAGTGAAATGAAAAAAAAAGGAAAAATAACAATGAATTACAAAAACAAATAAAATAAAGTGTTCAGCTGTGAATTAAAGAAATAGGAATTAAAAAATTGTGAAGACCATAAACGAAAAAGAAGAAAATAAATTACGTGAAAGAAGAAGTTAAAAAAAAAAGAAGCAGAGTTGAAAAATTAGGAACGAAAAAAGAGAGAAAGAATGAAAAAGAAGACAAAAAAGGTAAAGAAAGAAAAACAGAGAGAAAGTGTGGAAGTCGTTGAAAATTAGTTGACTCAACAATAACACAAGAGGTCGCATTCATAAAAGAAATTAGTCGAGTTTTTTTGTCATTAAAAAAACAATTAGAATCGGAGAACTCGACAGAGTTGATTTGGAAGTGCAAGTAACAATAAAAAATAGATAAAAAGAAGGGTGCGAAGGTGCGTAGAGAGGGCAGGGTGGAGGGCAATTTAAGATCAAGAAAGGTGGGTTGAGTAATGGGGTAAGGTAGAAGTGAGAAACAAAGAAAAACAGGTCATGTGTTGAGGGCGGGGAAGGAATAAAACCTTTCAGAGAGCCAAATATTTCTTTTTCACAATGACAGAATATGCAATAACCATTCATTATTTTCCAACTTACCCAAGTAATTAACTTATTTGAATTAGGCTTTTACACACTTATATATATATATATATATATATATATATATATATATATATATATATATATATATATATATATATATAATTATTTTCTACCATAATAATTAAATACCTACAGACACTAGTGTTTCATCCTTTCGGGAATCTTAAGTGCAGGGTGTCACGATTACTACCAGTCAAACGATTCGAACCCCGTATCACGAGACATCTCTGGCTCGATTAGCGGAGACCTAATCCATTCGGCTACCATTAACCGCTTGAAATAACGTGTTCATTTACGTCACTCAGACAGTGATCTAATCGTTATACGATGATCCACGCATATATATATATATATATATATATATATATATATTACACAGGAATAACCACTTATCAAGGTCCGGAGGCCATTTGAGGATAAGGGTTAGTGGTATACATTAGTCAATGTGATTATAGGGTAGTAAAAATAATTAGTAGGAATTTTGTAAATTGGATTACTTAGGTGGACGGTTCATCAAGAACTTGTTTACGTTAAACTTGAAGACAATCAGATTGCAGTCAGCTAGAAAGCGGGCAATCGGAAGAGAGTTCCACAGGCGTGCAGTTCTAAGAAAGAAGCTTTGTTCGTGGAATCTACATTTAGGTCTAGGCACAGATAGGGATGTGGGAAGTTATTGATAACGATTTCGGCCAAACGAGTTCTTTTCGTGAAAGTTTGGGAGGGAGTACCATAGATTGAAGCTCAGATCAGCACTTGCAATGGAAATAACGATAGAGCAGAAACATGCTCACAACGTCTCTTCTGTGGGAAAGAGTTTGAAGGGAAGAGAGAAGGGCACCCCCCCATATAGCCAGAAAGTCTATTTTGAACTCTTCTAGCAGCTCCTGCCAAGATCTGGAACGGTACTCCATCGTTAGCCGTACCTGACTTTTTAGAGAATTGCATCAGGAGCGGTAGAAGGATCCCACCATTTTTTAAGCGACCTGGGCAATGGATTTGATATACGTGTTCCATTTCCGGTCAGGAGTAAAGGTTAAGCGCAGAAGCTTGTCAAAACACGAAGCCCCCCCCCCCCCAAGACGGGAGCCATTCATTTCAGTTGACGCCAGATTAGCATCAGAGCGTAGATAATATAGCGATAAAAGCTTGATTTTAGATGCAGTAACTTTTCACCTCTTTTCCCATTATACCACATGCTCAAGATCTGAGGGGAGAGAATCCAAGAAAACTTGGTCGTTTACGGTCTTTGATGTGCTACCATAGATTGTTGTGTCGTCAGCATAAATGTCAACGAATGATGTAAGGGTGTGATTTAAAAGATCATTAATGTAGATCAGGAAGAGAGTTAGGCCCAGTATGAATCCCCGAGGGACTCCAGCATTAACACTGTGAGCTTCTGATTTCTGTTTATCAACCACTACTCTTATGAACCTATCAGAGAGAAATGATTTAATAATTGAGAACACATTTCCAGCTATACCATAGCTGGAGATGTTGTAAAGTAGACCTTTATGCCATACCTTATCAAAGGCCTTTGATATGTCAAGAGCAATTGCCCTAGAGAGGAATCTTCCGTCGAGAGATTCGCTAATCCTATGAGATATAACTGTAAGCACGTCAGCTGTAAATCTAGCAGAACGAAAACCATATTGCACGACACTATAAGATTTATTTTGCTGAGATTGTTGACTTCTTCTCTATTTAACACAAATTTCAGCAGCTTACTCATGATGCACAGGAGACTTATTGGCTTGTACTGAGAGGGAGATAAACGACCACCTGAAGTCTTAAATACAGGGCATACTGATGAGATTTTCTACGGTGTTGGAACAACGCTTAAATAACTTTGTAAGTATGGGAGATAGTTCTGGTTGAAGCTTTTTGAGCACGAAAATTGGAATGCTGTCTGGGCCAGTTGCTTTACTGGAATCAAGGATTTTGATTAGCTTGGCAACATCACGTACAGATATTTGTATGTCGCATAGCGTATTTTCGGATATACGAGGAAATACTGGGGGTTGGCGGCCTTAGTCGTAAAGGGTAGAATTAGCTGCAAAGTTTTTGGCAAAGACTTTGGCTTTGTCTGATGCTTACGAGATTACCTCAGGTCCATTGATGATAGTTGGGATAAAGCGCACACTTCTGTTCAGGATTCTGCTTGCTATTTGCAAAAACTGATGGAACCCAAGCCGCTGCTCGGCCACTTTCGACTTGACGAACTGAGCATACAACTCTTGCGAATTCTTTATTACTTTTTACAGAGGTAGCCAGCGGTTCTGAATGCGGCTTTAGTCTCAGTACATCTATTAAGTTGGAAGCAATGGAAAACGTGATTTCTGTGTGCAATGGCAGCAGCACATTCTGGAGAGAACCACAGATGGCTGTTAAATTTTTGCTGGAACTATTTTGAGGGTATGAAACGGTCTATACTTACAATTAACCAATTCGTCAGGTTTGACACCATAGAGGACACATTCTTTTTAAATATGGAAGGCAGAGGTAGATCTGATATAAATGTGCGGAAGCTATCCCAGTCAGCCATAGAGTATTGATATACTGTACGGTGGAAAGGTACGTCTGAGGACCTATTACATTTCGTTTTGGTCTTAACTGATACAACAGAGTGATCGAAAGATCCCAGTGGAGACAGAACCGAAGATGAACATAGCTCAGGGAAAGTTGTGAGAAAAAGGTCTAGGAGACTTGTATACTGGCCCTCAGTGTCGGGGACACGGGTGGATCCATGAACAATCTGAGTGAGGTCATACGAAATGAAAAATCGTGACAGAACCTCCCTTTGCCATCGGTCTTGTTTGAGTTGAGAAATCCAAAACAAAGGAGACCAGTATTTGGTCGCATATATTCTGTCTACCAGGAAAAGGCGGCTCACACACTTAATGATATTTCTGTCCATGATCTTGTAATTTTTGCAATGCATTTGGATTTGAGTTCCACGAGTAATTTTTCCCATTTATGTGTGGTTATATAATCATGAAGAATTGATTCTATAATGTTATAAATTGAATTAAAAAAATTCTTAATTCTGCAATATTTGAAGTTATAATTTTATTTTATTTTTTACGAAAAATACTTTGTCCTTTTCTTTTTCAGTTTTAACAACTAGTCTTTTACTTTTCCATGTTTAAGTTTTACTATATTACTTTTCATGCTCGCATTTTCTATAATAATTCATGTCTTTCCAGGCTTCAAAACGTATCAATTTATATACGTAAATTTTATTTTCAATTTTCAATTATTATACAACGCTTCAAGTACAGGGGATAAAATACAATTTTATTATATATATATATATATATATATATATATATATATATATATATATATATATATATATGTTCGTCCCAACCTTTTATTGTCGTAAATCTGCTCACTCATTTGTTCAGCGATCGACCGCTTGTGAAGCGACCGACCGCTTCTCTGAAAAAAAACCTTTTGTAGACATACAGATAAAGCAAACACACATACAAATATACATACATTTTTGCTTTTATATTTATAGATTAAATGTAAACCTTTTCATTTATTTGTTCATCCGATAATTTTATTCTTTTCTTATTCGTTCGCTTTAGTCCCTCAGACTACCATTTCTACCTCTTTGTCGCTTTACCTTTCGCAGCGATTTTGTTTAAATACTTTTAGATGTTTTTTAGTTTTTTTTGATAGTTAATTTAATTTATTTTTTTATTCTATTTGTATTTAGTCACATATTTACACTTCGTTTTTTTGCCTTTATTCGCACAGTGTATATATTTCTCAGTTGTATATAGTTTTTTTTTTTCAATTGACTTTAATTATTTTTAAAACACGTAGCCCCGTTGCAGACTGATGGCTGCATATTGTGAAAGAAAAGTAAGTACAGTTTTTTTACACTATTTTTATTTTCATGAAAGAAACAACAACAGTGGAAACAACACTGTCTCCTTTAACAAAAAAAAATCTTGTGTTTTTTCAATCAATATTAACGAAAAACAATATGAGACACATGGGTAAAAGTATTATTTTATTTAATGGTCGGTGGTCTAAACTGACCACCCTGATCAAATCACAGAAAGTCCCTTTTGTTTTTGCTTTTTTAATCATCGGAGAAAATGGAAGTTATTTTTTTTAAAAAGTAAACAAAAATACTTTGTATTTTTCAACCAATATTAATCGAAACCTTTTTACTTACTTTCTTTTTCTTTTTTTTTTGGTTGCAAATCAGGGAAAGTCCTTTTTTGTTTTGTTAATCAGACAGGGAAAATGGAAGTATTTTTTCTTAAAAATAAGAAAAAACTTGTATTTTTCAATCAATATTAATCGTTGACTGTTGCTCACCACCACTTTCCCTAACGGCTGCTGATGCTACTCCGGCCAATTTAACTCCTATCATCGCTACTATTTTTGTCTCTGCTGCTACTCCCATCGATTTAACTCCTATCATCTCTATTATTTTGCATTTCTTTGCATTTATTTTGCATTTCCATACATCAAACATGGATATAAATATTAATTGTTGACTGCTGCTGCTACTCCCACCGATTTAATGCCTCTCACCACCACTTTGCCTAACGGCTGCTGATGCTACTCCCACCAATTTAACTCCTACCACCGCTATTATTTTGTCTCTGCTGCTACTCCCACCGTTTTAACTCCTATCATCACTACTACTTTGCATTTATTTTGCATTTCCATACACCAAAACATTTATATAAATACCACTAAAACACCCGCTGGGTCATAAGCTTCATTTTAATACCTACATTTCCTGGGTTGGTTGCCTGTCGGCTGACTTAAACTGCGTCACACACACACCCACAGACAGACAGTACAGAAATATTATATAAATTTTTAAGGTTTAGATTGAAGAGTTAGTGTTTTTTAACAATAAATGATTTGCATATGTTTGTGTGTGCGTGTGTGGTTGGTCGTATGCATGTATATATCCACCTCTATTATTATTATTATTATTATTATTATTATTATTATTATTATTATTATTATTATTATTATTGGGAAGAATTGGATTTATTTGTAATTAATTCTTTTTCTTCTTAGGTGGTCCTAAGGTTTTTATTTCGTTTTTTTTTTTCATTGCTATTATATTATTCGTATACTAAAACACGCGCCATTAGAATTCAGCCAATGCGAGAAGTCAGGAAGATTTTGTATGGAGTACAGCCACAATATAAACAGTGTCTGATAGCGCACTTATGGAGAGTGGGTCTGCGCAGGGAGGAATGTCTGATGTTGAAAGACCCGAAACATTCCCATAATCCGCGCGTTAACATCACTGAGGACACTCTCCAGCGTTCCATTATGGAACGTATACTTGAACACACACACACACACACACACACACACACACGCACACACACACACGCACACACACACGTATATATATATATATATATATATGTGGGGGGGAGGATAAATAATTATAACAACTTGTGAATTTTGTACCAATTGTAAAAAAACACAAAAATTGGAAAATATTACCAGAATGTTGATTTCATTTGTAATGTATTGTACTCCTGTCATTAATTAATTGGTTTAATTTATTTTTGTTTCAGGTGGTGCATTTTCTTAGTAAATAAAATCGACCAATTTCTCAAAAGGGCAGATGGTTGGTGTCCGTATGGTAAATGTTACTGTTGCGGAAGTGGATGAGATGATGGCCATATCGAATAGAAATGTCGCCTAAGTGATGGCCATCTATCAAAAAGAAGGGAAAATATCCTCTTCTAAAAAATAATTAGATTAAAGCCAAAGCTATTTGAAATAGATCATAGAACCTGTGTAAGGATTGTAACGAAAGAACACAAGCTTCAACACTGTAAATTACATTAGAGCTTAACCATCATCTGGATCATCACGCTTCAATAAAAACTATTCGTCGAAATATCCACGAGAGTTAATGCGAAGTTTTTCGATAAGAAAACCATTATTGTCAAACACAAGTAATTAAAAACGTTTAGAGTGGTGGTGAAACGCAAAAAAAAAAAAAAAATTGATTCCCAAAGCGATGAAAGAATATCACTTTCTCCGATTTAACTTTTAACCTATAGCAATGCTGAAGACAGCCGAAAAATGCATTAAATCCTGACCGCATTCTTCCACTTATTAAACGTGGTAAATGATCGGTAATAATTTATCCTGGAAATTCGGAAGTCCTATAATTTCCCTTCATGAGGAAATGAATTACTAAACGCTGGACTTTTCGTATTTGATATTCAAAAAGGCTATATGACAATATAAAAACATTTAAAACTTTTAATATAATTTCTAATTGTAATATCTTTTACGTGGGATAACTACTTAAAATACTTAAAGGACACTCTAGGATAATGTGTGTAAGGTGGCCGGTGAGACAATACTAAGGAACGTTAGTTGCGGCAATAGGGTTAGATTTAATTAAGAGAACGTCTAAAAGAACTTGTTTGTATTAGACTTGAAAACAACAAAGTTATAGTCTACTGGGAAGCAGACTCGTGGTACTATGTTTAACCGCTGCGTACTTTCAGCAAATAGATTTTTTTAATGGAGTAGTCGTTAATTTTTAACTAAAGATATGGAGGAAGACTGTGGTTGTAGCTAAATGAGTGTTTGTTGTGAATATTTTTAAGAACATAGATCGAAGATCAGTCGTGCTCGTGCACTGAAAACAACGGATTAAAAAGAAAAAGATACGTAATGTCTCGACTATATGAAGGGAAAAGGACACTGTTCGCTAGATTACGAAATCAATTTTGTATAAGGTCAGGGAAGAAACGATTGATCTCCCCTAGCATGGCAATAGTACTTCATCGTATTTAGCTATTATACAGGTAGAGAAATAAGTTCGGATTCAAATACCTTCTGAGGCGGTTAAATGATTCAACTATTTGATGATGACGTAAAAACCTTATGGAAGAACGTTGGTACAATTGTGGCACAATGACGTAGCCCCTTTTGAGGGAGCTGGGGGCTTCTACATTAATAAACCTTGTGCCTAACTTGGTCTGTACTTGTGAGGTGCAGATGTGTTAAGCAGATGTTTATGATTTTGAAAATGTTCTGCTATGACTCAAGTTAAGAATGACAGTTTGTTTATAATATTGAACCAAGGCAAAGCGATATAAGACCTTAGAATTTGAAAGGTCAAACGCAAAAGAACTCATGGATATAAAAACAAAACAATATTTAACGTTATTATATATGTGCCTCCCTCTAGCCACTCTTTGTCTCTTTCCCTTTTTCACTCCCATTCTCTCTCTTTCAATGAAGAAAGAGATAATTAAATATAATTATATTGTTTTAAACAGTTGACGCTTGCATTTCGGAGTCGGCGGGCCCACATAGCATGCGTCTGGTTTCAACTGGTTTTTATAAAAATTTGCTCCTCATTGTTTAATCTTAAATAAATGATATATGTATTTTTATAAAAATGCCTTTGTTCGCTATTTTGGTATAAGCGTTAAATTTCAGAATGCCATTAATGCCAACGATGGGAGGATGCCTGTAACGACGCAATGAAGACCAGAAGCGACCCATTTGGGAAAATCTTTGTAATCCGTTGTCGGCCAGAAATGTGGCTTTCATGGTATCAAAGTTCAACGATTTGACCTATGATAATTCTACCAAACTCCTCCGGCAAATTTGAATATAAACAATTGAAATTTTAGATATAGGTTCCTTGGACATGTATCTTACTTAATAACTTGAATTAGGCCCCAAACAACAAATTTTAAGGGGTCATAATAGGAGGCAAAGTTTTAAAAAATTGATCTCTACGGTCTCTACCAAATTACTCAGAAAATTTCTGGTTTAAACATTTGAAATTTTACATAAAGGGTATTTAAAGATAGGGCAAGCTTTCTAATCGGTTTGAATCGAAAGTTTGAGCTATCAATATATAAATGTATGTATGCATGTTTGCATATCTGCCTTACACTTTCGACAAAGGCGACGGATTTTACCAAGATCAGTATCGTTTTGAAGCCCGATCCTTCATACAACAAATACCGAAAAATTGGCTAAAAACTTTTCTTCACCCTGGACTGAGCACTTTTCTACAGGAAGGAGTTCCTTTTTTTCGCTGATATTTTCGAAATTCATCCCCTCTTTTCGATTGTCCAGCCTTAATTAAAACCTACGTCACTTCGATTTGGCTGTGGTCGTAACAACAAATGCGTCAGGTGTTTCCCCGTTCTTTTCCTCCTTCGCGGTACGGGTTCGAGACTGCCTTCCTACTACCACTGTTTTCTTTTTTTATTTTTTGCTCAACACACACCTCCAAACACCCGGACAGCGCCGGGAACCCATGCTAGTATATATATATATATATATATATATATATATATATATATATATATTACTGCTTTTTTGAGATTGTTTATAGGAATAGCCTTCAGCCTCCAGAGGAAGTAACAGCGGAAATTGCTCAATTTATATGTCACATCAGCTTCAAGATGTGCAAATCTGCGGCAGGAGTGCCGAGTCATCTTAGATGGCACGGATGAGATGGGGAGAACTAAATATCACGACGTCCATGTAGAAAGCTGCAGCAGTCATCATCATATATATATATATATATATATTGTTTTAAAAATATAATTATCTACTGACACGTGTTTCATCGTTGGCGAATCATCAGAGTGGCTGAATCTGACGAGTCGTAGACGACGAAATACGTGTCAGTGGATAATTATATTTTATATATATATATATATATATATATATATATATATATATATATATATATGCCGCTTCCCATATTGGGGTACCAAATTGGTTAAAAGAAAAATTATTCCTCGCATTTATGTAAAAATGCACTTTCGTAAATAATTGAATTCATTCCAAACGTATAGCAAAAACAAAACCAATATATATATATATATATATATATATATATATATATATATATATATATATATATATATATATATATGTCTGTGTGTGTGTGTGTGTGTACAATTAAATATACAAGTACTAAAATATAATTTTATCTAAATGTCAGTACAAACACTTAACATATTTATGGTCGGTATACACACATAACTTATTCGCACTGACAAAAGCATACACACACACACACACGCACACACATATATATATATATTACTTGGAATTCATTATTGAGATGAGTATTATTTATTAATTTATTTGCGGACAATTATCCTCATGTTTCTTAGATGTTCTTTCGACCAACTATTCCTCTGGCCTTCGTCAGGTGGTAACCGCGACGTGATAGGAACTCCGAATCTCCTAACTGCATTCTCAGCAATCACGGCTATCCATAGTTGTTGTTGTCTCACCACGTTTTTGGCCAAGTAAGCCTCTGGGATTATAATGTAAAGAACACGTAGAAAGGGTTGTAATCAGCTGAATTCCTTCTAGTACACTGACAAAAAAAGCTTGAACAGATATATAAATAAAAATATAAAGGTTATGTAAATGTTTTTAAAAAGACACGTAATCACGTGAGAAGGATTTTTTCCTTCTTTTGACACGATAACAAGTAACGTTCTTTTTTTTATTTATCTATTTATCTATTTTTGAAAGAGTGCCACGTGCAAGTGGAGAAGGAAAATCAGAGTTATGCAAAATTTTTGTTGAGAATTGTCTAAATTTCCGTTTTTTTTGGCTTTCACTTTAATAAGAACGTGAATCTATGAGTTGACTTTATGAGGTGAATTTATTTGACAACATATGATTCAACTAAAAAATAAATAAAGGCTAACGTAAATTAAGATTAAAGTTAAGGTGTTATTGTAGCCCTCCCCCTTTATAAAACCTTGTTAAACTTATCAAATTTTTCTTATGTAAATCTATATCAAAAACCCTTGTAAACGTTTTTTATTTTTTATTTCCATACTTTGGCGGCCAGACGCGAACGCAGACACAACAATTTTTATGAACCACCGTTCTGCCAGATCAAACATACCCATTCCTGATCCTCGATGCATCTTCTATCATTATATGTAATCAGTTTTTTTTAAAAAATAGTCAACCATATATTCGTGACCAGACACACATATTCACACAGACGTTCAGCTTTATATATATACATACATATATATATATATGTTATATTTAACCACGAAGCATATATATATATATATATATATATATATATACTGCGTTAACCGCTTATTTGCTTATTGCAAATTAGTAAATATCTATATTTCATTAAATAATAAAGTGACTCAAATGAATCAAATGACTGCTTTTAGGTTAGTCATTTACCAAACTTTTATTCAAATTCAAACGATATTCACAAAGTTATGATATTTTATTTCTTATCAAGGAGTTTCCACTGCCCATCGCTTTATTGCAGGTCTATTAAAATATTGTATTAGGGCAAAAATACAATGTCTAATCATGAAAACTTTACTCTTTGTTATATTTTTATGTTAAAGAATAATAAACAAATGCACATCATAGGTTCTAAGCATCAAATAAATGAATTATTTATCGCCACATCCAGATTAAAAAAAAAATAACTTTAAACAACCATTTGTGCACTGAAGCAGTATATTATTTGATCTGAAAAGGCGTTATGGTTCTTACGATATCAACTATTTTCTTCCACAGGGCATCCTTTAAAGTAAATTACACTCCTCCCTCATAAACACTTCTTTTTGATATTGACCAGAGATGTTCAATGGGATCAAGATCCGAAGAACACCGTGGCCAGCTCATGAGGGTTTCTCCAAGGAAGCCCATAGATTCAAAGAAGGCTGCAGTCGCCCTAGCAGAATGGGATGGTGCATTGTCATGCATAAAATCATCGTCTAGCCATGGTGACAAGTGCTTCTCCAAGAAGACCATGTATGCACTGCTGTTAAGTTTTACACCCTCTGAATCTCGGAATGGGCCAACCAACTTATCCCCTTAACATTTATTGTTTAGGGCTCAAATTAAGTTATTAAGTTAGATCCATGTCCAGCGAACCTATATCTAAAATTTCAAGTGTTTAGATTTCAAATTGGCGGAGGAGTTTCGTAGAGTTCTCATAGGTCAAATCGTTGGATTTTGACCCCTTAAACCTCTGACCGAAAATGGATTACAAAGATTTTTCCAAGTCTCAGTACGCTGTATATCAAATTTCGAGTCTGTAGACTGAAAATTGACATAGTTATTTCGTTGGAAAATCTACACACACACACGTTCACTTTTATATATATAATAGATAGATTGGTAATTGTGACACAGTAGATGTTCTATTAATTCTACTACTACTACTACTACTACTACTACTAATATAACCACTATTACTATAACTACTAATATTAGGTGATTACGACTACTAATAGTATTCATACTTTTAGTATTAGCATCATAGCCCGTACTTTAAGTAGACCGGATTTAAGCATTCCGAAGAAACGAGTTATTTCTTGTTTAACCCTGATCATTACTCCTAAGCATCTGTGATTTGATTAAAAAATGCCCAATTACAAATAAATAAAATGACCGCCAGATTTATCAGACAATATTTACATTTAAACTGGTTTCAACTATTTTTTAAACAACCTAGTTTTTAATACATTATATTTAGTAATAAAAACTTATAATAGCCAGTTCAGGGAGTGATGATCTATGTTTAATGTGAAAATTTATTTATTAAAAAAATGAAACTAAAAAAAAAAGAAAGTCTTAGCTATTTACAGTACATATATTTAATCATTATCTAGTCGTCATAATTTTACGGACCTTCCCGTCACACTTACACCATATCGCTCTACCCTCCATTAAACTAGGTATGTTTTCAAAGATGCACAATGAATCCTCTATTATTAGCTTTATCTAGGTTCTGCGCAGTATCCACAATGAACTAAATCCTTGTTTTTGGTATCTTTTGTCTTCTAGCAATACCCAACAAATCCTGCTCTTCTCTCTCTTGAGAAAGTTACCATGACAGTTATTTTTCTGTGTCAGTTGGGCGTACATTATGTTAATTTTATTTTCCAATGTTTCATGATAAAAACGCAGGTAATATTTTCATATACAAAAAAAACTCATATTACAACAACGTCTAAATCGTCATGCTTAAAGTTGTTCTGAAGATTTAACTCACGCGTTCTTTTCATCTTCTAAAGTCTAGCTCCAACTATGCTGATGCGCGCTTTCAACTTACAACTTTTTCAATTGTTTCTTTTGCTTATACATAGGTATACGGATATTAGTGAACTGTATTTCTGTATTAATTTTCAGTCAAATTACTTTAAAGTAAATCACGAGTTTATTAATAAGAAAAATAGTCGCCAATTTTAACGATCATCATCATCCACATCATCATCATCATCATCATCATCACTCCTTAAATTCCAAACCTTCCTTATCAGAGTTAAATACTAACCTGATAATGTAAAATCTAACAAGGCTCTGGTGAACACCAAAGAGAAGTTGTCATTAGTATCTACCATCTTCTTGTCTCTGTACCTCTGTCTAGCAAGCAAAGGCGTGTAAAGCTGGCAACCACCACACAGTAGAGTGAGAGTGACAACGCTTCTTTGCTTTGGGTCAACCCTTCCTCAACTTCGTACACTATTGTTAAGCCATGCATTTCCTGTTGTCAGGGAAAAATACTTGCAATCTTACAAATTGTGATAAACAAGAAGAACTTCATGCAGACCAGACACTCCCATGGCACGATCATTTTAAGTTCTATAAAGAAGTCTGGCTCGTTTAAGTTAAAAAAATAAGGATTGGTCCGAATATGTGTTTAGTTTACAAGGCTACTTCAATGAAAATGTTTTTATTTTTTACAACGATGTCTCCGTTTAGTTTCAAAAGACAATGGATACCTTCTGTAAGGGTAGCTGCACGTGTAATTCTGAAGGTTGCGCAAGCTCCAACCATAACTCTCCTGCTTGAGTCCAGTGGCAAGAAATACAAGACGACTGGAAACAATGCCGAAATAAGCAGAGAGCACATACATCACCTAAAAATTTTAAATCGTCATCCATTTTATTACTCACCTGGTTCAACGTTGCTTTACTTCAGTGATCTAATGGGAACTGGTGTGTCAACGTAAATTATGCCATTTTATTTAATTAATATGTAAATCAATAATAAATATTTGGTTATAGTATAGTTAACATACAGTGGCGTTAAAAATAAAGTCTGCACTAGTCATCTTTTTCAAAAACCGCAAATTCAATGACACTATTTAAATGACCTGTGCCTCATTTGATTCGCCTTTTATTCCTTTATTTTTTTACCTGTTTATATCTGACTTTTTTATAAAAAGTATTCTAGTGTTCACGTCAATTTATAAGATTAACTCCAAATCGAAGACAAAAAAGAAACTCTGCAGCAACAAAAGAACTTAAAACCAGGTTAAAATATCCAACATTTTAGGCGATAATGTCCAATCGTAATCGTTGTTGTTCCATGTTATATAACGTAACGTTTAATCATTTGAAACAGCTCTCCAAATCCAACAACAATGGAATCTTGTTAACAATATTCTTTCTACAGTTTAGAACAGATTGAAGGAATTTAATTTTCGAGGCTGTGTTCTAAGATGTAAGCCAATGATTTCTGTAAAGAACAAGTGCCGCCTGGATTTCGTAAGATGCAATCAAGATCCTGACTCTTCATATTGGTCGAAAGTGATTTTTAGCGACGAAAGCAAGTCCAGTAAGCTAGATAGTGATGGTAGGCAGTACGCCTTTCGAAGGAAGGACGAAGAATTTTATACGTGCACAGTTTCAACGCTGCAAGGTGATGGAGGTTCAGTTCCGGTAGGGGGCGTTATTAGTGGCTGTTGTTGCAAAGAAAAAAAAAGAGTACACAAAAACTCAGCTCACCGCAGCAGCGTCGTCCGTCAGTACTTTCTGTAGATTCGTTTTCACGCCTGTCCCATCTGCTCACATGGCCTGTTTTTATAAATGACAGAGTCCTCCAAATTTGCATATTTGTATATGTGAGCGAGAGCACACGAGATTCTGCGAGACTGCATTGTTATATGAGGCCGCAGGCGCTATCTTGAACCCTTTTTAGCATCACGACGCTGCGTCGGCAAAGCGCACATCGAGGTCGTTTAAGAGGTAAGCCTGCGTTCCCACAATTTTCGCCACAGTGGCAATGGTCCAGGGTCTACAGTTCGCTTGCAAATTGAATTAATTCATCCAAGTACATTAATATGTTGACTGAGCATTTTCTACCTTACTTTGGCCGGAATTTAGATGAAAATCCCATCTTCCTGCAGGATAATGCTCCCATTCACACAGCTGGCAATTTCAAGAGGTTCCTCGAAGAGCATGATATTCTGCGTTTGGATTGGCTTACACAATCTCCAGACCTCAATCTCATCGAAAACGTATAGCATAACATCAAGCAACCGCTACTCAATGATAAAATGTCAAATTTTGAAGAACTTTGGACAAAAATAAAAGAGAAGTGGGATACCAATTGTTATATATATATATATATATACCTTCCAAGACACACACACACAGACACGCACACACACACACACACACATATATATATATGTCTTGGAAGGATTTTAACCTTTAAAACTGTATAAAAAACTTATTTATTTTTTATATTTTTATCATTCGTTAGAAACCTATTTAATCAGTAAGTCATTTAATCACCTGCAATCAATGCATCAACTTGCTCTCTCGAATTCACAATAGTTCTAATATTTATTTTAGGAATCATCAGTTGTTTACCATGAAACACTGCTTCGGGGATTTAATAAACAATACAGCATAATAAACCATTGGTTTCATGCAGTGTTGATAAAACACAACCTACCTCAATCACAAGAACAAACACATGTTACATATATTAGATCTAGTTGCATACTCTTGATTAATTTGGATAACTTGTTTATGTTATAAAAAATATATGTAGAGTTCGTCTGTTTCCAAATCTAAAATGGATATATTTTTTTAATTTACCAGTTTTTTATTTATAAGATTAGGATTACTCCACTACTTTTCACCCCCTACTATGATTAGTACTTTATATATTTACTTTCTTGTTTATTTATAAAAATATTCATAAATATATATATATATATATATATATATATATATATATATATATATAGTAATCCAAATACAATACTGTTTCGCAGCTCATCAGTGCGGTTAGACAGATAACCGCCACAAGCCAGGATCGAAATCCGACCGCCCAAATGACAGTCAAGGATTCTCACCATTACACTATACGGCTGATGCTGTGTGGGTCATGAATTAACGATGTTTTGTCATCGTCCAAATGCCTCCGCATATATATATATATATATATATATATATATATATATATATATATATATATATATATATATTAATCATCCTTATTACTAAGCCAAAAACTATATATATATATATATATTATTTGAGGATAAATAGATACATATGGTCGCTACAATATGGATTTTCTGGTATATATATATATATATATATATATATATATATATATGTATATGTGTGTGTGTGTATATTTGTCTTTGTATATATATATATATATATATATATATATATATATATATATATATATGGTAAGTTATAAAATGTATATAGCGATTGTGCTAAACTGAATATTCCGCGTTTCATCCACTCTAGGACTCTTCCGGCTTTTGCGCCTAAGCCTGAAGAGTCTTAGAGTGGATGAAACGCGGAATATTCAGTGTAGCTTAATCTCCATATATATTTTATAACTTACTAACTAGCTCTACCTACGTATTGAGCACTTTTGAAGTAAATACTTAAAGTTTACGCATAAACCTATACTTTCCTATACTAATTTTATGTGAGTAAATTAAGTAGTTATATATTTATATGTATATATATATATATATGTTTATGTGTATGTATATAAGTATATCTGTGTATATTTGTGTGTATTCGTATATACGTATACCTGTGATTATCTGTGTATCTATACATATAGGTGTGTTTTCCTGCGTGTGCGTATGTTCTCATATGTATATATTTACGTGTATATGTGTGTGTTGCTTTTTTTGCATACGTATATATGTATTTGTATATTTTGTATGTATGTATATATACGGATGTATGTTTCGGTATGAATATGTCTGCATTACTCAATCCCTCCACTCCTAACTTTACGTATAACGACACATAACTCCTGATGTAAAATAATACACGTGCAATCTCTTTTTATTGAGCACTATGTAACAACCTTGTTGTCTTCATTAGTCCCGACTTTTGAACACCTCAAACACACACACACACCCACCCACACACACACACCCACACACACACACACACACACACACACACACACACACACACACACACACACACACACACACACACACATATATATATATATATATATATATATGTATATAATTTTAGAAGTATATCCATCGTTTGAATGGCTTGTAATTGAAATAATATAAAGACAGTTCAGAGACTAATCAAAATGCAGATTTTTAAAGTAAACTTTTTATTTATTTACTTATCTAAATCCACTCTAAAAATAAGGGTAAAATCAATTTTAATCGAATATACGCGTTTGAAACAAATATATTGAATTTTCTTCGGACTTTGGATTTGATTGGCTAGAAAATTAAAGCTAATCCGGAAATTAACAACTATCCAAATGGGCGAAAAACTTTAAAATAAAACAATATATAAAATGTCCAACTATACTTGTGGATACTATTATTAGATAAGGACGTAAACAATTAAAGTAATATCGACTCAAAACAAAAATGAAAAATGATAAATGTCTGGCATAGAATTTATTGTGTTAATCTATACTCCATGGGCAGCGATGGAACACGGGCCAGATAGTAAGTTAATAAATGCGTCCTTTTTCGCTTTCTTTCATTAATTATTCGCACGTATTTAAACATTATTATTGTGTACATATATTTAAAAAAAGGAAAATAAAACTCAGTTTAAAACTTTAAGGGAGGTAATTGTATTCTTTATTTGACAGTTATATTTCTTAGTTTAGGATTTGTGAATGTTTCCAAAATTTGTGCACATAAGCCCAGTATACAGAAGTGTATATGCGTGATTTAATGGCGCCTGCAAGGTGCGTCTTTGTTTATAAACAAAAATGATCGAAGAAATAACTCTGGAAATCATGTTTCGTTGCATAACGTGTGAACGCTTTCTTTGTATTTTTTTTATTTGTAATTCTGTGTGTATTTTTCACATGTTTTTTTTTGTTTATGAAAGAATTTGATGAGAACAGGAAAAAGTACTTATCGGATTGAGATTTATCTTTTTGTTAATGAAAAAAATGTGGGCTTTCAAGGCGCCTTTATTGTGCAGTATTTTACAAAACTTTTGCTTCCCGTCTAAAACTGATCTTTCTTTCTCTATCTCTTCACCCCCTCACTCGCGCTCTCATTCTCTTTATACTTCACACACACACACACACACACACACACACACACACACACACACACACACACACACACACACACACACACACACACTCACACACACACACACACACACACACACACACACACACACACACACACACACACACACACACACATATATATGTATATATATACATTTAATATTTTTGTTTATTGTTTATTTATGCTTTCTGTTTTCCGTATATTCACATATAGGAGAAAAGGTCGCTATTTGTAGAACGTGCTGAAATGAAACAGAAACGAAATAAGGCGTACATATTGCGTTGACAATAGTTGCTGTTGTTCTGTTGAACTTTGTTTTAACGTTGAAAACCACGTCAAACTGATCAGAAATATATTATATAAGAAAATTGCAACTAGTCTTTTGATCATTCGTCTTCATATATTTAGTGTCGTCTCTCGTCTGAGTTCCTCCATACACTGCGATTTGTTTGTCTATATCGTATGAATCGTTTATTGATAAAGAAAACCAATGATGGAAATGATTAAATGACACATAGGGGGTTATTAGTAATCTCATAAATATACAAGAAAACGAAATCACGTGATATCCGGGTAAAGAGATTCTCTTTTCTCTGGCGACTTTTCAAACAGATAAGACATGAAAGTCACCATTTCTTATTTTGGTTCCATTTTCTTTTATAGAAATCGCTCCCGACAAGACATAAAGCCAATTAATGTATGAAGCTACAACTAGCATATTATTATTATTATTATTATTATTATTATTATTATTATTATTATTATTATTATTATTATTATTATAATAATAATAATAATAATAAATAAATAAATAAATAAATAAACAAACCAAACGTAATAGGTATGTCATTCGACATAGACAACAGCAATTTTCCCAATTTTTCAGAAACATCACTCATAGAATGTGAGAACTAAACGATATAATATGGAAGCAAGAGTTGCGAGGTTCACATTTTATTGAGGGCAGTCTGAGCAAAGAACAAACCTAATGATTCTTCAGAACACACGTTTTATATGTATATTAATATCGATATGTCTTTCCCTATACAGCATAATAACGTTGACGCACCGGTTCCCGTTAGATCACGAAAGTTAGGCAACGTTGAGTAGAAACATGATCAGTAGAAACATGGGTGAGCATTTGGGAATTCCAGGGGCTGTATGTGCTCCCCGCTTATTTCGTCATTGTTCTCAGTCAGTATTGGTCCTCTTCTTGCCACTGGACTCAAGCGGTGCCGATTTAGTGTGATTAGGGTACTTGCCTCATAATTACACGCGGTGCTACCCTTACGGGAGTGTCCATTGTCTCTTTAGACGTAGCTGAGACGTCGTATATATATATATATATATATATATATGCATATATATATATATATATCATAAGCCTTATCTTGCAATAAACTAAAAGCTGTTTTCATACTTACAGACTAACAATCGGAGTAAACAGCGCTTTAACCTATAAACCATTGCTTCATTATAATAATGTTGAACAAAAACAATTCTTCGGATCTAATTCTTCATAATAATGCGGAAACTTCCTGTTAACCGGTTACCTCGGTCTTTTTTAAGATTAAAACAAATAGGCATCTCCTGTAGTCGCGATCATCATCTTTCGTTGGAGTTATATCATTACATTAAGTGGTTTCACGTCTTGTCATTTCTTCTTGCCCTATGACACCCCGCCCCCTTGTTCAAACCATTTTTGTTTTCCTAATTTATTAGAATATTCTCCTTAAATATCGAGAGTTGTGTATGCATAGCCTGGTCTATATGTGGCCAACCAAAAAGTTTGTAAATTATAATCCAATTTTCTTTCTTTAAAATATTAGGTGTTATAACATCTAATATTGTATTTGTCATGCTTTGCAATAATGATGTCACTTAGATCATTTTTTTCTTTAACCTGTTTAAAAATCTGACAAATCATAATTTATGAGCAACGACTATTGTGTCTCTAGTGTTTGTGCCCACATTTTTATACCTTAAATAAGATTTGCCACTCATTTGACCAGTAAATCAAATTTTTATATCACTCTGTGTTGCTGGCGGTATGAGCATTTTTAGCGTCGTCAGCAAATTTCAGAATCCAACGTTTAATGTTTTCATTGATGTCATTTATGTAAATCAAAAATAAAAGAGGGTTTATTACTGAACCCTGTAGCACGTCAATCGTAGCCGCTTATCACCCCGTCTACAATATGTTAAATATGTTAAATGGCCATCAATCTATGTGTATTTTGCCGGTAATGAAGTAGACTTTTAAGTTGTCAATTGGACGTTTATTGGTCATTTATTTGGAAGCTTATTGAATCTTTTGGAAATATGTATATACGAGGTGCCTTCAAAACGTTTATATATGTGTGTATATATATGTGTGTATATATATTATAAATATAATAAGTTTATATATGTGTGTGTATATGTGTATATATATATATGTGTATATATATTATAAAAGGTTATTTATTTGTAAGCTTATTGAATCTTTTGGAAATATGTATATACGAGGTGCCTTCAAAACGTTTATATATGTGTGTATATATATGTGTATATATATGTGTATATATATTATAAATATAATAAGTTTATATATGTGTGTATATATATGTGTATATATATATGTGTATATATATATTATAAAAGGTTATTTATTTGGAAGCTTATTGAATCTTTTGGAAATATGTATATACGAGGTGCCTTCAAAACGTTTATATATGTGTGTATATATATGTGTATATATATGTGTATATATATTATAAATATAATAAGTTTATATATGTGTGTATATATATGTGTATATATATGTGTGTATATATATTATAAAAGGTTATTTATTTGGAAGCTTATTAAATCTTTTGGAAATATGTATACACGAGGTGCCTTCAAAACGTTTCGAGCCTTTTTTCGTATGGCCACTTTTATTTCTGGTACGCATATGAAACTCTAGTCCCCTTCGAAGTTATCTCCACTCGCTGCAATACACTTGTACCGTTCCAAAGACTTCTTTAAGACCTTATGGAAGTCCTCTTGTGTGAGCGTATGAATGACCCTCGTCGCAGCGGCTTGTCTCTTCTCAATTGTCTCATACTGACAGCCTCTTACGTTTTCCTTAAGCTTAGGTAATAACCAGCAAGGTCTGGACTATAGTAGGAGCGAAGAAATGTCTTGCTGACCATTTTGGTCAAATAGTCTTCACCATGATGGTGTTATAGATTAGTGCATTTGCATAACTCTATCGCATCTTCAGTTCCTCGTAAAAGAGTGTTGCGTACAGTTCCCACGCTGACATCAAACTGTGCACTCATGACACACAACGGTTCTTATCCATGAAAATCTTTATTTGCTTAATCAACTCTGATGTTCTGATATCCTTACTCCTCCCACACTTCTCATCATCCCTCGAAGCTCCTTACTTTTCTTGAATCCTTTATGCCACACAAAAGCTGATGATCGATTTATACAAGAAAAAATCATCCAAAAGCAATCTGAAGCATTCCATACGTTTCTATGACATTTTTCTGAGTTTAAAACAAAATCTTATTGCATATAATTCTTCTGGAGTGTCCTTGCGTTCAGATTGCATTTTTGAAATTCACCAGCTATGACTTTGAATTATGAATTAAACTTTAGTAGGATGTATTCCAATACCTGCTGTAGCTGTAAATTTTAACCTAAAATCATAAAAATTAGCCAGTCATCTCATAAGATGTATAGCAATAACTTACTGGATTTTTAAGAATCTACGACAATTTTAAAACATGCATAAAAACATCTGGAAACGTTTTGAAGGCAAATCGTATATGGCTTACATAACTCAGAGTCCCAGAAGAGCAATAGAAGTCAGTCTGTATTTTTATAAAGACAGCCCTTTTACAATTATAACACTAGTTTAGTCCTATCCAAGAATGCAAACATAAACATATAGTAAGTTAATAAACAATATAGCAGCATACGATATAAATGTGTCCTTTGTTTAAATATAAATGAACTTTAAATTTCAATTGTATCTGAATCCGGCAATGCATATAAATTACAATAGTTCGAAATGGAAAAATATTCAAACACTATTCATGCGTTGTCCCGACACTTAAAACCTTTTGTTGTCAAAAGTCTTGGTATGTTAGGTTGCAATTTCTGTGCAGTTCAGAACTGTATCAGTATATGACAAATATTAGTCAACCAACCGAGTTCTCTGAAAAAGTCTTGACATGAATTATTATAAATTCTCCTTCATTTCTTATAATGTAACTGCTTATGAATTCTTTGATAATAAAAATAGTGATAGTTCGAAAAATGTTAACTGTGTGACGTTCTAAAGTTTCGATAAGTTGGTTCAATTACAAAAACTTTACGTTAAGTTAGATTATAACTACGAAATTCTCATAGTGTTTTCGACAGCCCCGGTATATGTTGATATTCCCCTCACTTTTTCCAAGTTGCTGTTTGTGCGGGCCACGGGTAAGCTTGCAATGAGCTACATAGAACCTGCGTACCGTATGTTTGACATTCATGATCTAATAAGTACCGTTTGTTTACATAATTTGTAACCGTAGGAATTAAGTTAGATTCGTAAGATACAATCTAATACTCGTGAAACTAATTTCAGCGGCTCTAATCATATAATGAGTCGTGAAATATTTAAATATTGCATGCTTAAAATTAAAATATTACATGTGATTGACTCAAGGCTGATTCATCTATCATTGTTTGTCTGAGTTTCACTTCATTTTTGAATAGACGACTCACAGCTGTTGTGTACCGATTGTACAACTATGTGCGCTTATGGTTTCAGATTTTTTGTCGCACTGATACACTTGCAGGCAAAAACTAAATCAATATGAGAGATTGACCTTAAAAACAGGTTGCGAACATGAAAATCAAAGAGGAACGAAATAAGCAATAAAATTTAATTTTAAATTGTAACAGTCGCAGCAAATGCCGGGGGAAAAAACAAAGAGTGAAAATATATGCTGTATCTTTTCCCACTGACTAAAATATTGGTCAGACATCGAAATCCGTGTTTTCCCGATTATATCTTTTAGTTGAATACATATTATGAAATAAGAATGCATCAGACAAGTTGGTTTTTGTAAGATGAATTCCGATTGATCATTTCACGAACGCGAAGAAATGGTATTAAACAAGCTAAGTTCAATTTTTCTCTAGAAAATAAGAATGTTCAAATTATTCAATTGTTTTAGACAGTATTATTAGAGTTTATTGAATATTAACGTGAGTTCTTGTTAACCCTGAAGACGTTTACAAACAGACTAACAAATATAATTTATCATGAGTCAGTATATTAATAAGATGCACAGATCATTAAGACATCGTCAGTACAACTTAATTAAAATAACCATCACTCTATTTGGTGTCTGCATTCTAAAATATGTGTAATAGACTGTAATATATTCCGACTAGTTGATAATAACTTTAAATTTTATAACAGCAATCATTCCAATTTTAGTCGAATGCTATAAAAACTTTTTTTTTGAGTTTTATAAAACTATATTCTGATGCTATCTTCCTAATAGCCAGTATTCCTGTAGCTCATGAAATTTGGAGTATGCTTTGAACAAGGGTTTACGTTTATAATCCTTGTAACTCTCACATTTATTATTTTGTCCTTTAGTCTTCACATTTCATGTGTGATATTTCTGACAAAGTGGGCGACATTGCTTGATTTGAATCTACCTATAATACACTTATCGTTGGTTAGTTTTTGACCTTCATGAATTCTTTTTATCTTTTTGCATAAAGTAGCTTCAAGCTTTGTCTGGGGCGATTTCAATACAAGACATACACTCAGTGATGGTTTAAAAAGATGACAAGTTAAACAAAGTGTCAAGGCCCAACATTTCTCATAAAAATTCTTTGTTTTCTATGTCACTATTCTCCATCATCAGATGCTTATAATATATATATATATATATATATATATATATATATATATATATATATATATATATATATATATATATATATATATATGCCAGTGTGTGTGTGTGTGTGTGTAGAGTCAAATGCTTCAGGGTCGCCTGACGAAGTCTCATTGACTGAAACAGATAGCTGTTTGTAGCGACCATATGTAACGGTTTACACTCGAAAAAATAATAAAAATAATATATATAAATATATATATATATATATATGTGTGTGTGTATGCATGTATGTATGTATGTATGCATGTATGTATGTATGTATGTATGTATGTATGTATGTGTATAATAGCTATGGTGGATAAAGGAATCTCCAGTAGGATAGTATTGTGGCGACAGAACAGATAATAAACTACGTCCGCTTCATAAAAAAAGTCGGAAGTATTGGTTAGTAAGATGGTTGCATGACATGACAGACACAACACTACCATCAAACACAGTGAATTTAGCATAAAAATAGAGTACATTAGTATAATAAACTAGTAATGTAATATCTGAAATTATGGTATCATCACAGCAGAGTAGATAACACATTAATTAAGAAGATACTACATGTTAGGATAGTCTCGAGAAAACAAAGCAGATGTTATTCAATTCGTTTGAAATGCACATTGAAATATAGTGCATTATTACATTAGTCTGAAATAGAATGGAAAACTGAATTGGGTTCTAGTAAAAACTACATTAATAAAAGTAAAGTCATAGTTCAAACAGAATCTTTATTAGTATATATATATATATATATATATATATATATATATATATATATATATTATTTTTAAGAATGTGAGAGGTTATATAATTATTTCCATTGTAAAGTAACGTCGCAGCTCACAAGAGCTATGACAGCCAACAAACGTGTCCAAGACTCGGGTTTCGCTCTGATCAGTTGTGCGCATCCTTACTCGGGATTTGAAACCCGAGTCTCCGGTATGTGAGCCGAGTAGTCTTGTACGTCCCCGCTACACAACAGAAAGTCTATGTTAAAATATAGATCAAGCAAACCGCGGCGCAATCCGACTCTGAAATTAACCTACTTTGTTTTTTAACAAGGGGTGGGGTCATCTAAGAAACGAAAACGCAACTGGTGTCTCATAGGTAGGAATTTTACACTCACTCGGACGATGTCATGCAACATGCTAAACTTGCGAGCAATTGGTGATAGTATTTACAGAATGTGAGAGAGGATATAATCGATTCCACAGTATTTGAAAAAGTCAATGTAATAAGCCAATGCAAGTTTAAAAAATCTAATAAAACGAAGAATTGGACAGCCATAAGCTATATATATATATATATATATATATATATATATATATATATATATATATATATATATGTGTGTATATATATATACATATATATATAAGATTAAACGGCAATAAAATTTAAAAAAAACATAGATTTGCTCTGCAATAGTATCGACCCCTTTCTTCAGGTCTTTACTAATTACCATTTTGATATATATATATATATATATATATATATATATATACTAGCAAAAGTACCCGTCGTTGACTGGGTTCAAAAACAGCCTACAGAAAATGGACTCTGATTTATTAAAGTATGATAGATTATGAAAAGGAAGGGTTGTAAAGAGATAACTTCGAATTTGGGGGTATCAAAACCAAAGCAAAATATGATGAAAGTAAAAATAAAATAGATAAACCTCATAATTTAGTATACCATACCTGTTCACACTTAAACACTTATCATAATATTCTGTGGATATATATTAAAAAACCTTGTTAAACTTTGTGACATATTTCCATTCTATGGCGGTCAGGCGCGAACGAACACCGCATAATTTTGTTATACCATATTTCTTCAAACTGAAACATAATTATCAAAGTATACTTACGCAGATAGATATGAAAAGTCGTTATTTCCATTATATGGAGGCTAGGCGCGAACGCAGTCCCCACAATTTTATTATACCCTCCCTATTTAAGGTAAAACATACTTATCAAAGTATTATTATGTACATCTATATGAAAAACACTTGTAAACGTTTTTTTTTAAATTTTTTTTTCCATACTTTGTGGATCAGGCGCGAACGCTAACCCCACAATTTTAATGAATCACCGTTCTGCCAGATCAAACATACCCATTCCTGTGTCTCGATACATCTTCTATCATTATATGTGATCAGTTTTTTTTAAATAGTCAACCATATAGGAGCCTATTCGTGACCAGACACACACACACACACATTCAGCTTTATATTATATATATATATATATATATATATATATATATATATATATATATATATATATATATATATATGTGTGGAAATTCTTAGTTGAATTATGTAGAAGTGCAAAAAATTTTTGTTTGACAAATAATTACTAATAATTATTAATTCTTTTTCTAAACCTCTGGATATTGGATGAATGGCTCATCTCATCGGAATAAATGTTGTGAGCAAAATAGATGTGGGTAATTTTAAATTTTGCATATTAGCACATAAATTGAAAATTAAAATTTAAGTGATAGTGTAATAAGATTACTCAAAGTTGAAATAATGAATGCAGATGCACAGTAATAAAATCCAATGAATACTGTTATATCACAGAATGAATTGTGTTTTTAATAGCATACTTTCCAGCCTGGAAAGTATGCTATTAAAAAGACGCATTTCAAAGTATGCTATTAAAAAGACGCATTTCATCTATGCAATACTAATCCGTACTATTATCTAAAAATTTTTAATGAATTTTGGAAAATGGAACTCTCGCCGGAAGTTATATTTTGGATGAAGTTTAATAACAGGAAGTTAATCTAACACAACACCTATTACTGGTGATTTACTTCTAAAGTGAATCAGTTACTCACTTTACCATGTTCGTTATTCTTTCTTGATGTTGTCGGTTTGTACGTTCATATCCCAGATTGTTTTACGCATTTTATTGCACAATACTTGATCCTGTTTGTGCATGCACTATTTTTCTGTTTGTCGAAAGTGCAGTGGTTTGCCAAATGCTAAGATTTCTTCGATCCATCTTATTAATCGCTCTAATCTCATTTCTAGCAGTGTGTACTTTTCCATTCCGAATGCCATTTGAATGTCGGGACTAAAAATTTTAGTCGTGTTTATCAGCTTTTCTATTTCCTTTTTGCAAATAGCTACAGGTTCGTCTATGTTCATGGAGTCTTTTTTTCTTTTTATGTGTGTGTAAAATTGTATCCGGCATACTATTTCCTGAATGTGTTGTTAAGTGACATTGTGGCTATGGTAAAAAGTGGTTGTGATATAGAGTCTGCTTGGAATATGCATCTCCTTCTTCCTCCTTCTTCTCTCTTTCTTCCTCTTCTCTTCCTCCTTCTTCTTCTATTTATTATTATTGTTGTTATTACTATGAAGCCTTGATGATAAGGCATTGCGTTTCTTGGTGTCTGAGTGACAACAAATGGCTCCAGATTTCCAGTACTCTCCTTTTCAAATAACCTTGCAATCGACTTTGAGTTATCACAATAACCGCTTACCATGGATTTCTCCTTAGCAATGGCAATCGGTCTTCACTGGAATTCAGATGCCAATAAGCGTACACAAGGTCCCAGTACTCTTTGCAATCACCCAGTATAAGTTTGCTTTGTGCTTTCCATCCTAGGACTTTCATCTTCCTTGAACCTTTACGATTTTTTGTGTGATTTCAGCCAGGTTTGATGCCTTTTCCTTTGTGGAGAGCACGATTTATATGATTTCTGATAGTTTCATTTGTTTTGCTCTATGTGGCGTTACTTTGATCTTTTTTCTTAAATTACATTTTCACCCCAAACAAGGCACAGTACCACTTTGATGTAGTGGGCTACTATTAGGGAAATAAGTCGCAGGGATACTATATAGGGAGTTGCGCAGCAAGATGTCTGTTAATATTACACTTGAACCTATCCATATCAGTACAGTTGGGAAAGCGGGAAATCAGAATTCCAAAGCCTAGCAGTTCTGGAGAAGAAACTATTAGAATAGAAGGCCTTCTTACATGTAAGAATTTCTACTGTGAATGGTGGGACCTTGCTGCTTGTCGGGTTTGTCAGAAGTATTTACGTCGAAGGTGTACAAAGGCTTGTAGTTCGTCGGAGCATCAACCACCAAAATACTTGTAAAACAGGCAGAGAAATGCAACTTTTCGTCGATAGGAACGAGGTTGAAGCTTAGATGACAGTTCAGTACCTATCAAGTTGACGATTCTTTTTTTTTTAACTTTGTCCAAGAGTGAGAGTCTAGTAGCAGATGCACCAGGTCAAATGTGACAACAATACTCCATACATGGGCAAATGGTAGCCTTGTAGAGGTACAGGATACTTTAAAGAGTAAGTAACTTTCTAACACGGTAGAAAGAGCCCACCTTCTTCGCAGCTGAGATGAGATCGGGTCCATATGCTTTTGAGGTGTCTAGGTTTTTTATGAACATGTACATGAGAAGGGATGGCTTTCAGATCATCTAATATGGTGTCAGTCCGCAAAAGAAAATCAGAGAGTGAGTTGTTTGTTTAGTCTAATGTGGAGTTTGGGGCAAACTGACTGGCAAACATGTTAGCCTTCTCGGTTGTCGAGCAAATCAACCTCGTGATTGTTATATAGATGGAGAATTGTTGATTGCCTATTATTTATTACACTGTTGTAGATTTTCCTGAAATCTCGAGTTCGTAATTTCTGTGCTTCGATGTGTTTTTATGGTGATTTCAGTGTATTTACTCTTAGATGTCGCTATTTCTTTCTTAAAATTACTTCTACTTTTGCTGTTTATCTGGATTATGTCGGATGAATCTGTGGTATGCATGCTGCTTTTGTGCAATGGCAGCTGCACAAGTAGAAGTAAACCATTGGGGTGAGTGTGGTTTGCTATATAACGTCTGAATGGGAACACGAGCTTAAATTGCTGCTTTAAACCATTCAGTTGTCTTATTTGCGCACTGTTCTGCAGAAAGAAAAAATATTTCCCCATTTGGCATCTCTAAAGTGATCTGTGATACCTTTTCAGTCAGCCTTCTTATAATACCTTGTCATTTTGAGTAATGGCTCTTCAGATTTGGATCGAGAATTTAGAGCGATTTCTACTATTACTACAGCGTGATCAGCATTCTCAAGTCGGCTATAAGCATTCGTTATACAATCATCGGGAACTTTGGCCAGGAGAAAATATTAATAATCAAGGAGTGAGGCTTGTTGATCTTGCTAGTCTGGGAAATGTGTCGGAGACTGTCTGTGATAAGGAATGAGATATAGAAAAGCTATGTGTTATGCTACCAGCTGCGTCTGTGAAAGTAGAGAAACCAAGGCAATTATATGTGTTAGTTTTTGCACATTTTGTCTTTTTCTTACTGGTGTTATCGTTATTATTATTATTATTATTATTATTATTATTATTATTATTAGTAGTAGTAGTAGTAGTAGTAGTAGTTGAAGTAGTAGTAATAGCGAACTATTTGTACTGATGCGCATATTTTTTGTGTGCAATTTTTTTTAATGCAAATTCGTCTACCGGATATCTTCCCACTTTTTTTCTCTTCTTCGTGTTTCCAATTATACTTTAAAATAATGTTTATATTGAAAAATGAAAGCGTATCACTACATAGATTCATTCATCTCAAGTTCATTTAACCACGACTAAATTTTTAAAGATGTTGACATGGCGTAAATGATTAAGAGGTTCGGTGTCGAATCCCTAGTTCGAATACACGCATCACGTATGGGAGGACACCCATACTTTTAACTTAATTATATAATAGATTATTTCTCTCGTGCTCGTAAATCAATTCCTTTCTGCCAAATATGGTGCATCTTCTAGTTCGAGCCCGGCGTTATGAAATACTGGGTGTTAGTCCAACGTTGGCGGAAAGGGAGAAATGCAACAATAAATTACACAATGTATCGATTAGCTGAATATGTAAGCAGGTCACTGCATGGGTTGGGAGCAATGTGCAGAAAGAAAGAGTCCTTTCTTGCATACGAATATCTGCAGCATAACTGTCGAAGAAAAGATTCGTCTCTACGACAACTCAAGCTGGTTTCATATAGCTCGATAAAACAAATGTGTCGCACGATCTCTAGCGCTGCCCGTGTGTTACATTCATACATAGAATTAAACATCATCGAAGTATATTTCATATTGTACTTAATTAAAAAAAATCTATCGCTCTCTCTCTTTAATATATATATATATATATATATATATATATATATATATATATATATATATATATATATGGGGGGTGTATTTATTGTAGGTTGAAAGATACAAAAAAATTAATTTAATTTAAACAAGGGCCGTTAATAGTGCTCAATCAAAGAGAGCAAATTTAAAAAAATTTTAAATTGAAAATCATCTTGAATGTTTTAATTTTAAAATTTTCTTGTCTGATGAGATCAATTATGATCGAAACCGTCTACACATCGTAGCAAGATATGACTATTTACATGAAGAAAAATAAAAACTATATGTATATATATATATATATATATATATATATATATATATTTCAGAATGTGTGTGTGTGTATTTATGGCTCAGGGTGTAAGATTTAGGTATTGGTTTTGAAGTTTGCTAGATTTGGTTACGCGGATGAATCTAATAATTACGAAACACATGAAAATGTATATCAAAATGTATATATATATATATATATATATATATATACATGTGTGTGTATGTGTGTGTCTTAAAGATACCAATTTACGAGACACTAACACTCATATTGTTACTCATTTTCAAAATGTTAGTCTTGTAAGTTGGCATGTAAGTAAATGTAAATACTTCATTAATTAAAATATTACACAACTAGACAAGCTCATCAGTGTATAGAAAATTTTTTCAACGTTTTCACATCCTATGAATATGACTCTAATATTAACATGACAGGTATTCACTTTTTCTTAATTATTATCCACAACAAATATGCAATGTGACAATCAAAAAGTACCTAGATATAATAAAGTACACTTGCCTTTTGTATATCTTTAACGCCTGTATGAGTAACGATCATTCTTTGCTTTGTTTCCGATTATGCTTTATTTTCCAACTTCAGTTAGTCATTATCAACATGTTATAATAAAGTACACTTGCTTTTTAAACGCCTGAACGCCTGTATGTCAGCAACTTTTTATAACTTAATTTCAAACAATTCATATTATTTTCCATAAACAAATTTCAATATATTGTTTAATTAATTTTTTTCTAACATATATGTTTCATTATTTTTTAGATTAGAAACAATATAATTATAAATGTACACCTATGTTTACAACATTGCAAATGTTTGTTTACGTTATGCCATAGTAGTCACGGCGTCCAATGTAAGTTTCACAACAGCTTTTTGTTATAATTTCAAACTGCAAACATTATTATCCATTACTAAAATTTCAATATTATAGTTTATTCAATTTTACCAACATACATGTTTTATCATTTCACATTTAAACTCTTATCATTTTTATCATATGTATTCCAACATCGCAAACGTTTATCCACATTTAGCGATAGAGTGTTGACATCAGTTTTTATATTACAATTTCTAGCCACGAATATTTGTTTCCATTAAACAAATTTCAACATTATTAGTTAACCGACAGACATGTTTTATTATTATTATTATTATTATTATTATTATTATTATTATTATTATTATTATTATTATTATTATTATTATTATCATATTTTAGAGCCTAATAATGTTTTTTTTAAATTTTTGTTTTGCATTGATAAAACTTCTCAAATGCATTTGTGATGTTAGGCTTTGTAAGGTGTTAATGGTGTTCCAAATCGGATTATTCCTTCTTTAATGGGAATTTTTGATTTTCGATACTTATCAGAGGCATTCCTATACAAAACCTATATAAGTAAACTCACAGACGCAAAATATATTCGTGTAAAATTTAATAAAAATCGAACGAACCGTTTTGGAGTCATAGTTCTCACGCATACACAAAGTGCCTTTTATATATATATATATGTATATATATATATATATATATATATATATATATATATATATATATATATATATATATTAAAGGTACTTTATCTGTGTGTATGTGTTTATGAGAGTTCATTCCTTATGGACATCAATACGATTAGAAAATTCTATGTGCTTAGGAGTGTTCTTAGATATGTTTAGTGTCGGAATACTTCTGATAAGTATCGACAATCAATAATAAAAAAAAATCAGATTAAAGAGAAAGCAGTTGAATTTTGACCGAAGTTAACACTTTTATACAGCCTAGCATCAAAAGTGAATTTGAGAAATTTTATTACCACCCAAACAACAAAAAAAAAAGGCCCGGCGTGTAAAATCAATTGTAAATTATCTAATAAGTAAGAGGCGCGTGCAAAACAATTGTTTCTATTTAGAACACAATTCAACCATCGTACTTGACTTTTGCAGTTTAAGCTTTACTTCAAATCATTATATAAAAATAATTTAATACAATCATCTGTAAATTCTCCAAAGTACAATATAGAATATTATGAATTCTGTATTAAGTTACTGCGGTGAGGCAGGTAAAGCTTACTCCCGGTGCACAACGGTGGGTTTCTGACTAAAGCAGGTAATGGCTGGATTTTATTCATAGAAGTGCGAATTTGCCGATTTCCATAAAAATAGGAAGTTTGTTGTTTGCGTATATAAAAGCGACAAACAAGCACAAAATTCGCGCATAAGCCTGAAGAGTCCTAGAGTGGATGAAACGCGGAATATTCCGTGCAGCTTAATCGCCATATATATTTTATAACTTACTAACTAGCTCTACCTACATATTGAGCACGTTTGAAGTAAATACTTAAAGTTTCGTATACTAATTTTATGTGAGTAAATGAAGTAGTTATATATATATATATATATATATATATATATATATATATATATATATATATATATATATATGGAATCATGACAATATAAATAACATTTTAGGGCCCATTCATTTACAAAGGGATCGCATTCAACTTACCAAAGATATCACATATATATATATATTTATCTCAAAATTTATAATCATGTCATATAATAATTAATACCGAAATACATCGGATTCACAATTAAAAAATTCCGTAAACAGAACAATCATGTAGTTTACAAGAAAGATGACTTTAATAATAATCTCTACCAGGACTGAGGAGGCCTTTTTCTCCCAGCAATGACACGTGTGGTCAATAGCACAGGTTTTACATAAAAGTGTTTCTTTTCTTAGATAGGTGACCTGATAAAATTTGCAGGTCCATCACATCAATAGGGATAATTCCGCGCTTGGATTGTAACCCGGGTATTTCTACATTCCTGCTATGAGGATATATAAATAATACATATATACTTAATATTGATATAAACATAAATTGTGAATGACAGATATGTGTGATAAGCATTTACTTATTAAAGATATGAATATAAATAATAGATATACAATATAGATAAGTATCTACTAATTTTAGATCTATATATAAATAACTGATAAAATTATAGGGTGCTAGTGCACTTACTGATCCGCGCTATTTAAAAAAAATCGTATTTCCAAGTTTAATTAAGTTTAATGATATGTTTTTTTTTTAATTTAATTGTAAGGTTAACATACAGAATAGGTACAAAACACCCTCCACTCCCATGTTAAGAATGGCTTTTTAAATAATAATATTATTATTTCAGCACGGATCAATAAGTGCACTAGTACCGGTATCCTTAAAATAATGTATGAATTAATGTTTTTGATTTTTTTAAATTTAAATTTTATTTAACCGGTCACAGCATATACATTTTTTTTGTATGTGATTTTATTCACATTAACTTTTAGATGTGGGGGTTCAGCTAATTGGGCTACATAATTCAGGACATAAATAACAGATTACAAAAGTCAGATAGTGTCTCGATCCGAGATTTTTCTTTTTAATTAATAAATTAAAGGTTTACTCATGGCTCTAATTATAGATAATAAGTATCTATTTATTTTAGATATAATATAAGTTAGAGATAGAACATATAGATAATTATATCTATTTAAATAATGTTCTCAAGTCTTCTATAAACAAAATACAATAGAAAAGAAATCTCCCTCCTATAATAATAAAAAGTATGTATGGGATGTAATTAGTTTTATTTATTAGGGATAAGGATGGATAGAGAAAAATTATAATAATCAAGACTGATATATTTTAAGGTCAACACAATAAATGGAAAAATTAATTAAGCACAAAATTGAAGACAAAAAATACATACTAAACAAACTTAAATGAGGTGTGGAAATAGTAGTTTAAATTCTATTCAAAATTTCGTTGAAACGCAAGATTTTAACAGTGACTCTTTATAAAGTAAGGGCATATAACCCTTTTCTCTTCTAATTTCGTCCTCTTAATCTCCCTATATTTGTAAGCAATTTCGATTTAGAATGAACCATCCAGACACATTTTATGGATAAAAATCCGAAACAACGAAAAGGGTTACAGATAAAAAATTTAAAAAATATAGATACAATTAAAATTAAGTAAATAAATTCTTCTTCTTCTTCTTCTTCTTCTTCCTCTTCTTCTTCTTCTTCTTCTTCTTCTTCTTCTTCTTCTTCTTCTTCTTCTTATTATTATTATTATTATTATTTCGTTTACCAACGTCTCCCTGAAAAGAGATTGGATTCATTCTCGGATAACTTTCCTCTCAATCCCGGTCCCAAACTAGGAGCTTTAAAGATCAAACGTTTTCCTAAAGATATTGGTTGTACCTACAATAGCAGAGGTCTGAAGGTCACTCAAAACATCGGGGATTAGTAGTTTTTTTCAAATGTCCTTCCAGACGACTTGATACTACACCTAGCGTATAAACTACGACCGGGGTTATTTGTGCTTTAACCTCTTTTATACGCCTTATCTCCAAGGCCAACGGAGCATAATTGCTCCATTTCTATTGCTCCTTTTCTCACACATTCCTGTTTCCGGGTACTGAGAAGTCTACAATTTGCCACTTTCTTGAAGCCTTCTGAATGACACCTAAACTCGGACGATTATGTTCCAATTACTTGATCCTTATTTTTTTTACCCTAGCATGCCTCTACATTGCCATCCTGACTTGTTCTGACTTCATCAGGAACATCCTCAAATTACTTTCCAGCAAGCTTCACCTAAAGATTCTTATAAATCTCCCAGTATATCCGAATAATAATAATAATAATAATAATAATAATAATAATAATAATAATAATAATAATAAGCCAATCCCATCAAAGCAAGGATCGACAAGACACAAGAAAACAGCAAATGCAGACTCTGCGGACAAAAAGACGAAACAATAAACCACATAAGTTAATGCAGCAAATTAGCCCCAAAAGAATATGGAAATAGGCAAGATCACGTGTAAGAGGCAGTACACTAACACTGATGCACGCAAGCGCATCTTGAACACCCAGACAAATGATACAAACACAAACCGGGAGCAGTACTGGAAAATTAAAGTAACTAGATCATATGGAACATGGATATACAAACGGATAAACCCATCCAAGCAAGAAAACCGGATATCATAACAGTAAAGATAAAGGAAAAGTCCTGCCAGATCGTAGATTTTGCCGTTCCATCAGTCTAGAGAGTGAAGATGAAGGACACGGAAAGCGGAGCAAATACACGGATAAAAAGACAGGATAGAAAGCACTAATTGACCTCCGATGGTTAAGTACAAAGAGGACTGAGACTTTGGGGAGGCATATAGCCATTCAAATTCCAGTGAAGATTAATGGTCACTGCCAACGAGAAATCACTGGTAAGCAGCTGTTGCGAGAATGCAAGTTTTTTTTTGTCATTCCAGAGAATGCCATAATTGGCTCTCAAAGAGAAATCTTAGACCATGGCCTGTGTAAATACTTGTAGCGAGTAAATAATAATAATAATAATAATAATAATAATAATAATAATAATAATAATAATAACGAATAACGAATAACGAATAACGAATAAAGATAATAAAAAACAGCGGTATATTAAGAAAAAAAAAACACTTGAATGCAGAGACTAATAAACATGAGCCACATGCGCGGGCCAGACAAACTGCTGCAGAGGCGAAACATTAAGAAACGTTACATGGAACCAAAAACATTAAAGCTGCATGTCACCACCCCCTCCAAAAATAAGAGTGATGCCAAATAGTCCAGAAGAGTCAAGGAGGATGGAAAGACCGAGGAAAGAGCGCTGAACAGATCTCTCCTGTACAAGTGCCAAGAGAACTGGGACCTTGGGGAGGCTTATTGCCACTCAAATTCCAGTGGACACCAATGGCCGCTGCCAGCGATAAGTCAATGGTAAGCGGCTGTTGCGATAACGCAATTATTTTGTAAATGTTATCAAAAGAGGTGGAGAGTACTGGAAATCTGGGGAAACTTGTTGTCACTCAGCTTCCAAGGAACAGCACAGGTTGTTTTCAAGGAGAGATCTTTAATGACCTGTGTGAAAGCACCTTGTGAGCCAATAATAATAATAATAATAATAATAATAATAATAATAATAATAATAATAATAATGATAATAATAATAATAATAATAATAAATGAATAATAATAATAATAATAATAATGATAATAATAATAATAATAATAATGATAATAATAATAATAATAATAATAATAATGATAATGATAATAATAATAATAATAATAATAATAATAAATGAATAATAATAATAATAATGATAATAATAATAATAATAATAATAATAATAATAATAATAATAATAACAATAATAATAACGAAAGATATGTTTTGAAGTCAAAACTATAAAGATATAACTAAATTAAGTACATTATTAGGGACAAAAATTCACACATGCATTCGAGTAAAATTAAGTGTGGAAATCTTATGTTAAATTCTATTTAAAGGTGCTTGAAACAAAGATTTTAACAGTGACCGTTATTCCAAACCCTATTTGAGTCTGCTTAATGCATGTATGTAAGGGCTTAATATTGTGCTTAATTTAATTCAAAGAATAGTGGTGTTGAGCGCATTGATTTATGTATTCTTTACATGCGCACATAGCGTTTTAAATGATTAATAGAAAAAGAAGAAGTGAGCATAATTAATGTTTCTATCTCTCAGTCGATACCGGATGTTATTTCTCTGCTTTGTTTCGACGCCCCCGGATAATGAACAATGTTGCTTCGTGACGCAAATTACTGATCGAACCGGCTCACCTCATAAAGAAAGAACAACCAGGAAAACAATAAATATGTGAACAAAAGAACGGAGAGACGAAATAACGGGGAGAATGTAAGAATCAGGAAATCACCTTCTGAAATGGTTATCTGCAATTTAAAGTCTTCAATATACGAGGAATTAACAAGTGGTTTGCATGAAAGTTGTTATTTAAAGAATGTTCTATTGTTTTACCGTTTTTGTCTGAATGTACTAACATTACAACATATCTCAAACAAAGAATATGTCATCATCATTTTGGTTTGAAGTCCGGGAGCGCATGATTGATCAAATGGGAGTTACTCGATTTTGTTAATCTATGGTCCGCAACCTCCTGCATAACATCCGCAGCAAGAACTCGCTTTATTCGCGCAGCTGAAAATAACTGCCCCTTTTTCTCATTTGTGTACATAAAGCAAAACACTATCTCCGTGAACACTTTCCAAGAATTTCCTATCTGTGCAACACATTGCTAAGGGGATTCTTGCCGAAGAACTACAGAATATTCGCCAACAAATCTATGATCAATAAATTCTGTTCGATCTGTACGCGTAAGAAATAACATTTAGTTCATTCTATCCAACAGTTTTAATAATCTCATAGTATTATTCATGATCCTCTTGCCATTCGGAGTAACTCTTATCCTCAAATAGCTTTTGGCCTTTGTGATTCCTCAGTATAAAAATAGTAGATACCGTCAGAGACTAAGAAATCGGCAATCGCAAGTACAAATATAATAACATCCGTTGTGATAACTACGCACTAATACGTTTTAGACAGCTATCAACATGCAATCTATAATATTCTGCTTACCCATTCCTGAGTCAGCTTTGAAAAGTGCAAATACAATTTTTAAAAAGTGAATTAGCTTTAAATAAACGAAATTAAGCTTTTAAAAGGCCAAACTGGCAAAAAAGGCTAGAATATCATTGACCTTTCTTTGATGTAGCACCTTTTTAGAAAATCATTATAATAATATATGATGATTATTGTAATATGAGAAAAGAACTCGTAGAAATTTTGATGTACATCGATATTTCACCGAGGAAAAAAGAGTAAAACGTTACGTAGAAAAGGGACATTAGAAGGAAAGAGGGCAAAGAAAGAATATTGTATTCTAAGAGCTGCTTATGTGAAAGAGTAAATTAAAGATTGTCTCTTATACTTTGATTTCATTATTTCTATTGAACTATGTAGGACAATATTACTTTCTGCATATTTACAAGTACAGTATAACTCCTATAATTTGAACATCCGATTCGTTCAAATTAGAGGATACTGTTCAAGTTTCGTGATAAAAAAATGTGTTGCAGTTAACTTTAATTTTCTAAGAATAAAGAAATAGTAAATGAAATTTATTGCTATATGATACTTCAAGTATATATTAAGTTGAGTTTACGATATATTGCAAATAAGAATTGTTAAATATTATTAACAGTAACGAAAACATTGAAAATAAATTAAATCTACTCTTACTTGTAAGATATTTATTACCTAAGTTATCATCTAAATAAATCATACATTTATGTAAAATACAGTTTTTTTTTATTTAGTCATAGAATGAGTCTCATTGCAGTTTCTATTTTCATCGATTGAACTCTCGGGCGCTACCATTGTATTCATGTTTTACACTATTTTAAATATAGCAATCTGAAAAAAAAATTACAGTTAGTGTAAATTAATTATCAATAGCTAATCTACATTAATTACATAATGCCAATATTTACATTTCTGCGCAATATCTGACTAAACTATGTAAACAGTTTTACTGTAACTCTGCATCAAATATGATAATACAATTTCAATGGTGAGACAGTTCAAGTTTAGAGAAAGTCAAGGTTTAGAAGTCCAAATGAGAGGAATTCCAACTTTAAAGGAAGTTCAAATTAAAGTAGTTTTACTGTATTTAATAAATAATCTCATTTCAGCCAGTTCTATATTAAAAATACAATAACATTATTTTCATAGAAATATAAATAAACTAATATTTTGTCATGTTATTGTTTTTTTCTGTCCAAAAATGTAATTGTTTGGACTATCCAGAAAAATATCAGCTTTACCAAAAAGTTATTTATTGATTCAAATATTTCTCATTCCGTGAAATTTCCATGGGTTCTGCTAGTCTCATGTTTTTTAGCAGAATTGCTGTTTGTCTTTAATTTTTGTATGCAACGAATCGTTCATAACAAGCATGGTGTTACGGAATAAATCAGTCCTAGAGAAGTTAACATGCCATAAAACATACAGTGTATGTTCTCGTCCAAATTAATGGCTAAACATGGAAAATAATGAATGACTGTATAAACACATTTATAACCAATTTGTATGTTTTTTTCTGTATTAATTTCCTTCCTGAGAAGTTCGACACAATGTCAGGTGTGGGGTTGATAAAAGTCGTTCGAACCGAACTGGATTTGAACTTGGAACACACAGGTTCTTATTTCGTGCAATTGTCCTCCTAGCCACCATCACGTCGTCAATTAATTAATATGTTCTCTTACCGATGCCTGTAAGACTAGTGTTTGAACGATTAACTGGAAACGGGAATCGAAAAAAATATTAACTTTTGTTATATCGATATCTCTATCAGAAACGGAAAAAATAAGTTGAATTTCCAATCCTCCCCCTCACCAAAAAACAAAAACAACAAAAAAAAAAAATTATTCTTTAATTTGTATTTTTGTTTGAATTTTTTTTTTTCATTGCTGGTATTCATAATCACATGAAAAATCTTTCTTGATAAAACTAGTTAAACTAATTCTATAAACTATGATAATATTCAGACTGATGTGGAATGTTTTCCTAACAACATTCCGGTCGATGTAACCTTCAGCATCCGATCTCGAAAATCTTTATATCTCACTCGATACTTTTCTACGCAGGAAGCTTTTTTTACATAGGCATCATCCTAATCAAGGCCCAGAGGCCACTCGAGGATAAGAATTAAAGAGTGTAAAGTAGTCAATTGGAAAATATAGTAATCGTTAGTAATGGAAATTCGGTAAATTTGTTAACCTAAGTGGAGCGGCTCATCAAGAACTTGTTTACGCTGGACTTGAAAATGACCATATTGTAGTCAGCTGGAAAGCAAGAAAACGGAAGACAGTACCGCAAGTGTGCAGTTCTAAGAAAGAAGTTTTGTTCATAGAATCTACGTTTAGGTTTCGGCACAGTAAAGAATGGGGGATTATTGATAGCATTTACAGCTAGACGAGTGTTCCCTGTGAAAGTTTGATGGGGGTGGACCATCGATTGAAGCTAAGTCTAGCATATGACATTAAAATGCTCTCGTTTCCTCAACTCTGAGCGAGTAGAAGTTTAAGTACTTTATGAGAGTATTATTACTATACCATGTATTGCGGATTGAACCTTCAAACTAAAAAAAAAAATTAGAATATATTGTTAGAATAGCATTGAAGGTCAGAACAATAGTTTAAATAATCCTAATAATACATGTTATCAATCCACGTGTAAAAAATTCCGAGCATAATACATTTCAACAGTTTATTTCTTATATATTTGTTAATTACTTCTGCACGAGAAAAATATGTGACACAAAGTCGTTTTTAATGTATGAGAAAACCAGATGCCCCAGAATAGGCAGGAAGTAGGCAAAAACAAATTGCCCAAGTATAGAAGGGTTTCCTCTAATTTAAGTAAGGAAAAATTAACTTGAGAGTAGCATGAGAACATATGCTACACTCTGATCTTAACACTTAAACATTTTTAATATTTTAAGAAGCCATGATACCGGATGTGATAGTTGGATTTGCCCTTAATGTGGAGACCACATTACCTTGACGTTATTTGTTAGTGGTATAATTTAAAAAACAAAAATATCAAAAAAGGAGCCATTTTCTTATTTCTTTCCTCTTGGGGTGTCTTAATTTTTAGGTTTAATAGCTTAGTAGTCTATTTTTTAAATTTCTTTATTTTTACTAGCGTAATCATTGATCGAATATATTAAATTATTTATGAAAAACTAAATAACATTCCGTCAGCTACTGCAAATTGTGTTTCTTTTAAAAGAAAAATAAATTTTTACTTTCCTCTCTTATTCTAATTATATATGGTTAAAAGTTTTAGAGAAAATAATTAGAAAATTCTACAAGTGTAATAAACACACTCTTCATTTCCCACTCGTGTGTTTTTACTTTTTAGGTAATTGATGCAAATATTACACGGGATTTTACACTTATCTGAAATCTAACAGAAAAACAACAACTCTCTAACGAAATATTTAGAAATTTAAAAAGACCCTTAATCGGTAATTGTATCCGAATCGTGAATTAAAAACAGGATCAGTAATTATATCAAACTTGAGAAAAATATTGGAACTGTCACATCATTAGTGTAAAGCATTATTCGCCCATGTCATTGTTATTGACTATTTGTTTGCTGTTAAAAGCACTTAGACACCAGTATTTAGGGGAAAAATATTTATTAAAAAGAGTAGCACAATCATCACAAAACAAAAGAATTGGTCATTTTCGGACGCATATCAGATGAACGGATAAATTACCTCGTCACATTTAGTTACATTGTGCATACTTCCGCGCATCACTAGGGACGGTACCCTACACACGTCTTTTGTGTATGAAGCATGAGATAGAGCATTTCTGTTCGGAAGTCACGTGGTTACGTGGCTTTTGACACTTAATTTTGCCGTTCCAATTTTGCGATTCAAACCCTAGATGCACACATCAACCCTTAATCGTAGCGAGAGTCGAATAATTTAAAACTGCTACTATCTTGACGAGGCTAAGCCACGGTGGAAGGCAATTACTTCCAAATGAATATAAAAATAATAAGCAATAGTTTGGAAAAGATTTTATTAACAAAAAAATGCACTTTTAATGTATAATCTAAGAATATCGTCGATACGAATTATAAAATCGGGAAAACTCTGCAGGTTTCTTTTGCATTTAATCGCTATGTAATCGTAATTCGTAATTCAGCGCTATGGGTAACTGTGAAGTGTGCCAACATACTTGGCAAAAAATACCCCACTAAATCATTATTCGCATACTCTCTATCCGTTATCCCGAAGTGGATGTGGATCTTTGTGTCTCATTTGCATAAAAAATGAATATCATTACAGACTCTAAAATTCGATATATCGTTACGGTGTAAAGGATTGAAGGATGATGACCAACTACTTTTCGGGTTACTTACTCTAATACAAAAATAGTTAAACGAAGTGAAAACAGAAGAGCGGATTAAAATATAAGAATTCAAATTTCGAAAAAACGAGGTCACGAAAAAGTAAGCGACTAATGCAAATGCGAAACAGAATTATCCATGTAGTTTTTGTTCATTCCGCTTAAATAAATAGGAACAATTTTGCATTTAATTCATACATATTAGGCACACAAGAATTTTTTAAACTTGAATAAACTGACTAAAATAAGTCACTGTATTTTAAAAAGTTTAATAATAATAATAATAATAATAATAATAATAATAATAATAATCCTGATTTCGTTTAATAGCATGCCCATAACAAGAGATGGAATTCATTCTCAGAGGACTACCGCTCAATCCCGGCTGCAAACTAGGAGCTTCAAAGATCAAGGATTTTCTGAAAGATATTGGTGTTACCTAAAATAGCAGAGGTCTGAAGGCCGTCTGCCACAGGGACTCGTAGTTATTTCAGATGTCATTCCAGACGACTTGATATCGCACATAGTGTTCCAAATACAACCGTGATTACTTGGTGGTAAACCCCGTACATAGTCTTACCTTCAATGCTAACTGAGTATAATTCTCGTTCTCCTGTATAACATTCTTGTTCCAGGGCTCTAAAAGTCTACGATTTGACACTTCTTTTACATCATCATCATCATCATCATCATCATCATCATCATCATCATCATCATCATCATCATCATCATCATCATCATCGTAATAATAATAATAATAATAATAATAATAATAATAATAATAATAATAATAATGTCGACTGTGGAATGTACAACACCCTGGTAGTATTTGTGACACGTTAGCTCAAAAGGATTATAAGAAACGACATGGCAATATTGTAAGAGAGGTCCATTGAGGTTTATGCAAGAAAATGTTGTCGGAATACATTAAAACTGGTACAAGTATGTCCCAGAAAAGACGCTGAGAGTGATAATGTACAATTACTGTTATATATGAATATCAATGTGACAATGTGATTGAATCAAGGAGACCATATTTAGTCTTGTTTTAAAAAGAAACATAAGGCAATAATCATTGATATAGTAGTGCCTGCTGATGGGGATGTGGAGCGGAAAGAAAAGGAGAAGGTCGCAAAAGTACCAAGACTTGAAAAGGGAGATAAAAAGATTGTGAAAATTTTTATCTACAAGGTACTTACCACTTATCAAGGCCAAAAACCACTCGGGGATAAGGGTTATTGCGTGTACAGTAATCAATGGGATAGTATCGTAGTAATCGTTAGTATTGGAGATTTGATAAAGTGTTTTACTTAAGTAGGCGGTTCATCAGGATTTTGTTTTATGTTGGACTTGAAGACATCCAGGTTGTAGTCAGGTGGGAAAAAGGCAAACGGAACAGAGTTCCATAGGCGTGCACTTCTAAGAAAGAAGCTTTGTTGATGGGATCTACGTTTTGGTTTTGGCACAGATAAAGTTGAAGAGGTTAGAAGTTGTGCCTAATATAATGGGAGCTCTGGGGAGTGTAACAAAAAGATTTGACACGTGGATCAATAAAATTGAGATCCATTGCGATGGTGGAATTATTCAGAATACTGACTTGTTGGGAACGGCCAGAATCTTGCGGAAAGTGCTGGAAGACTGAAAAAGAAGAAGCTGAGAGCTTATGGTCATTTGTTATAATCTGCATATCACTATAAAACCGGTTATACTAACAGCCAGATACATAATGTAAAAACAGAAATAATGATATTAATAATAATGATGATGATGATGATGATGATGATGATTAGCAAACACATATAAACTACAAACATTAAATAAACGATAATATGGAAATTGAAACGGAAGTAAATAAAAGATAAAAGGATACAATATGAATCCAATGGAACTGAAACTGTAAGAAATCTTATAATCTGTGCTTTTCAAAAATGTATCAATCACGGCTAATACTACACCAATAGCTGTGGTCGGTCAATAAAATGAAAAGACTCAGCAGGCAAATCGGTAAACAGACCTCGAGTGCAAGAGTGCATGGAGTACTTGGATCTTGTGGAAGCTTATTACAATCTATATGCCAGTGAATACCAGTGGTCGCTGTCTATAAGAAATCAATTGTAAACGGCTGCTGTGAAACAGCAAAGTTATTTCCAAATGTTACCGAAAAAGGTGAAAAAGTGTACCGTGAGTCAGGGGAGACTTGGGTCACTTGTACTCCCAGGAACACCCCCGGTTTTTATCAATGAGTAATTACTGCTGCTGACGTATGAGAACCCCTAGCGAGTACAAATAATAATAATGTTAAGAAAAGAAGAAGAGAACGGTTAAAATGGTGGTTTCGTTAATCAGAAGTTAACACTGTTAATGTTGTTGGTGCTCTTAATACATTTGTAGTAGGAGTTGTCGTGAACAGCTTCTACACAATAAACGGTAGAAACAAATTTTTCTAGAAAATCGATTTTCATGAAAGCTATGTACTGAAATTTGAAATATGAACTTTCTTAAAAATATATTCATGCGTTTTATTTTAAAAAAATGTTTATAAATGAGGAGGAAAGGTTTCCCTATTTGTTTAAACTAGCCTGGGTGGCTGGCGTTGCCAGGGCTTTTGGAGGTGTGTGTTGAGCAAAAAAAAAGTGATAGTATGTAGGCAGGCTCGAACCCGTAACGCGAGGAGGAAAAGAACGTGTAACAAAAAAAAAAAAAGAAGGAAACGTGACGTCCTTGCTGTCGCACCCATCACCAAATCGAAAGTGACGAATGTTTAAATTAAAGCTAATCAATCGAAAAGAGGGGATAACTTTGGAAAATATCGGCGAAAAAAGCGACCTCCTCTTTGTGCCAAGTTGATAGTGAAGGAATTAATGTTTCTGGCCAATTTTTCGATATTTGTCGTCCGAAGGATCAGGCTTCAAAAGGATACCGATCGTGTAAAAATCCGTTGCCTTTGTCGAAAGCTTTAGGCATACCTACATACGTACATACATACATTTAAACAGACAGGTGAGATTTATAGATAACAAAACTGATATCACAGAGAACTTGCTAATTCAGATGCGCGTTTGCTGAATTACTTTATTAGTTTATATAATTCATTTCGTAAATTTTCTTTTCATTCTCAGTCAGTGTTCAATTCACTTCCTTAAGATTTTCTCGCTGACCTCCTCTCCACACGAGTTAAAACACAAATTAGTTAAAAGAAATATATATTATCCAACTCGTAGCAGTATAGAAAACTATTAAACATTATAATAATCACGAATGAACAAATAAAACATTAGCATGTTACTTATCTCGTTTATGTATAAAGCCCTTTTTCTATCTTTTAAGTCAGACATAAAGCAGTTCTGCTGATCCTTTTCTTTACATAGGTACACGGAGGAAACGATAAGGATGTAAACTAACTGTATTTTATTTATTTAATTATTAGACATCCTATTCTTTCGCAAATAATCTATTCTGGATTAAACCTGACAGAGTCTTTATCTATTAGGATCTTGCATTACATGTTTTCTCGCTAGATGTCTAGACACCAAAACATAATTATGACACTTAAATATCATTGCAAAGTAATATTTTACAATAAGTGTACTATGAAGTTGCAAAATACAAACTAAATCTCACAAGCTCCAAAATCACCAAGTCATAAATATAAATTTTTTTAAATTACATTTTCACCCCAAACAAGGCACATTGCCACTTTGGTGTAGGGGGCTACTATCAGGGGCAGCAACTTCTGGAGTAGAAAGATCTTTTACATCTAGGGATCTCTACTGTGTGGGGTGCGATTTAGCTGCCTGTCGGGTTTGTCGAGGGTGTTTACGTCGTGGGGGCACAACGTTTCGCCGATAGGACAGAGGCTGAAGCTTAGATGTCAGTTCAGGGCCTATCAGATTGGCGACTCTTTTTTGATCCTTGTCTAGGAGCGAGAGACTAGTAGCAGATGCACCAGCCAAAATGTGACAACAATTATCCACACATGGGCGAATGGTGGCCTTATAGAGGTACAGGATACTTTTAGGTGTCAGTAGCTTTCTAGCACGGTAGAGAGAGCTTACCTTTTTCGCAGTGGCACTTGCAATGTTTTCAATATAATTGTTTCCTGTGAACGTTAGGCGAAGCAGTTTGAAATATGTACTCTCAGACAGGAAGTCACTGGCCATTGCTATTGGTGGCAGAGAAGGTTTCTTGTAATTATTGAAGGAAACCAGTTTAGTCTTGGCAGCATTGAATGTGACCATCCATTTATGTCCCCATTCCACTACAGATTTGAGGTCATCCTCTAGTGTTTTTGCCATTTCTTTAGATATGTGGTCATTTATTTTCCTGTCATGCCTGTTATAGAGTGTAGTGTCATCAGCATATATACCCATCTCAGAGGCAGCTTTGTCGGGGAGGTCATTAATAAATATTAGGAAGAATAGAGGTCCAAGGATAGACCCCTGAGGCACTTCCGCATTTATATCATACTGTTTAGATGTACGACCGTCGAGGTCAACCTGGATTTTTGTCTTATCTAAGAAGGATTTAATTATGTTAAGTATTCTACCAGTGATACCGTACGATTTAATTTTCCTGAGGAGACCCTTGTGCCATACCCTGTCAAAAGCCTTAGATATATCTTGAGCTACCGCTAGACCTATAATAAAATGTGTTAAAATTTTGGTATGAAACGTATGAAATGGTATAAATAATTAATCTTAGTTAACAATCTGCACAGGAAATGGCTTCGCCAGAATTGTGGAATAGAGCAATTTCAAATTTCACTCCCGGAAATTTGACAAGAAAAATAACGATAAAGTCAATTATAAAATCTAATTTCATCATGAAAAGTTAATCGAGAGTAAAATGAGTAGACACATTTCTAATATGAAAATCATTTCGACATTTTAAAAGTTAGAAGTTGAATATTTGCAGTTAAAATATCGTTTACGTTATGGAAACACTGTTAACAGTTAACTGCAATTTCTAAGAATTCGTCGATTTTAAATAGTGTAACACAATGGGCGAAGAAGAAAAAAAATGTTTCTTATATATATAAATGGCGAGATTTTATGAGTATTTTTTCTATTTTAAAATTCGATTTATTAATAATTTTTATACAGCATAATTACGTTGATACACCGGTTCCCGTTAGATCATCGAAGTTAAGCAACGTTGATCCTGGTCAGTACTAAAACGGGTGACCATTTTGAAATTCCAGGTGCTATATGTACTCTCCGCTTATTTCGACATTGTTTCCAGTCCATCTTGAGCCTCTCCTAGCCACTAGACTTAAGCAGTGCTGATTCAGGAGAGGTGTGGTTGGAGAATGCGCAACACTTATCTCACAGTTACAGGCTCAGCTACCCGCACAGAGGTGTCCATTGTCCGCAAGACGGAGTAATCGCATCGAATACCACTTTTTATTGTTATTGTTCCAAAAAATGTATAATATGTTAGTTTTATTATCAAGTGAGTGACCAAATGGTACTTATTAGTTACAATTTTATTATTAAAAATTCTTGATTTATTAATTTTCTTCCCACCATCACTAAAGATACATTACCTTAAAGTACTTCTTTCAAACGCCTCAACCTAAAGTTCACAGGGAACATGAGCTGGAAAAGATAAATTGAGAACATTGCCAAGGTTGCTGTGAAGTAGATGAGCTCTCCCTACCGTGCTAGAAAGTTACTTACGTCTGAAAGTATCCCGTATCTCTACAAGGCCACCGTTCGCCCATGTATGGAGCACTGTTGTCACATTTGGGCTGGTGCGTCTACTACTAATCTCTCCATCCTAGATAAGGTTCAAAAGAGAATCGCCAACTCGATAGGTCCTAAACTGTCATCTAAGCTTCAACCTCTGTCTCATCGCCGTAATGTTGCATCCCTCTGCCTGTTCTACAAGTATTTCAATGGTGAATGCTCCGACGAACTACAAGCTCTTGTACCCCCTTGTTGTAAATACTCGCGATTAGCCCAACAAGCAGCAAAATCCCACCCCTACAAAATAGAGATCCCTAGATGTAAGAAAACCTTCTACTCTAATAGTTTATTCGCCAGATTTACTAGACTTTGGAAGTCCCTTCCAAATTCCTGCTTGCCTAACTGTACTGACATACAGAAGTTTAAGTGTAATGTGAACGGACATCTCGCTGCTCAACTCCCTACATATGATCCCTGCAACTCATGTCCCCGATAGCAGCCCCTACATCAAAGTAGCACTGTGCCTTGTGTTGCACAGGGGTGCATATTAAGGAGATGACGGTGAGTCCATATATGGGGGCACATTTATAACGGGACTCATGTAATACAGACATAACGATGGTGATGAGAGGGGGAAAAGACATTTATATACATCACAGTTCTTTTAACACATATTAGAGGAGAGGAAGATACTTCACTTATAATGATGGTGGGGACACATAATACTTCTAAGGGTTTACACAAGAGTTCGTTATAATTGATGATCAACACATTACCATTTTCTGTTGTAACTGAATGACGACACGAGACAACACGTACAAAACATGATGAATTCCTTATTTATTGGATTGACCGGTCGAATGACGTCAGAAATTCCCTTGTATCTACATGGATAATCTTCTACCCCTTCGCATCTAAGAGGGCGCTCCTTATCCCTTGGCTGATCAACTTTCTCTGGATGAATTACTAACTGACTGACTAACTCTAAAATCCAACGCATCGAACTATATGGAGAATTGTCCTTTGTCTATGATGTCAGAAGTGTGTTTTTCAAACGTGACTAATTTCACGTGGGTGTTTGTCCAAACACACTTCTGCGAAGAAAAGAATCCTACCCTAACCTATTTTTTAAACCTAACCTATTTTTTTTAACAATATATTTTTAATTTTCATTCTTTTACTGACATATTTAACATTCAGATTTCTAAAAAGAGTTTAAATTAGGCTTAATTTCTCATATTCCATTTCTTAACTTTGCCTACAGGGTTTGATTCTAGGCTTATCCTAATCTCATTTTCACTTATCTAATATTCTTCTTATATATATGAAAAGGAGACAGCCCTTCCATGTAACACCTTGTTTGCGGTGAAAATGGAATTAAAAAAAGGGCATTATCAAATTTTAATAAATTTGATCTATCAGTTGTCACAATATCCATGAATGCCTACAAGTTGATGTAAATAAACACTAGCGTATTACCCTGTTTGAAAATTCGAGTTTCTTTTCCTATTTGGAATAGTACTTTGCCGTTTTATAAAAATTAGGTTTCAAATTTTATCCCTAAATGTGCAGAGTAAATGTTTCAGAAGATGCAATATTAAATTGGTTTAAAATTAGGTGGTAAATTAAATAAAATTGATTAGCAAACACTAGATTAAAAGAAAATGGGAACAACACTCCTGTGAACAAGAAGTGTGGCAAAGTATCATTTTCAACTTCTAGATGAAGAAAATGTCATTTCTTACAAATTTATATTAGTTTAATATTTAAAACAATGATTTTGAAATATATCTAACAAAATTTTTTAAATTGACGCATTACATACATGCTGTGCATTAAATAAATGAACACCTGAATTCTGTCCAAAGGCTATGAAAAATTCAGGAAAGTTGTTTTCTATGCACTGATGAGCTTACGCAAGTGTGCAAAATTATAAACTTTTAAAATTTTGTTAGAGTTTTTTTTAAAGCATATAACCTCTATACGATAAGTAAACAAGAGTACAATAAATTAATTACTGAAAGTTAGAAAATAATATAACCTGCTACATAGACCTATATAGATATTAGAAAAATATAAAGAAATAACAGCTTAATCTAAAATTAGCAGTAAAGTAAATCAAAACCTTAAAACGCTTACATCTTTCGAAAGGACCACAAAAAACGACATCAATAATAAGCTTAACACAAGCTTAATTAATGAGATCAAACCCTATATATCATAGTACACATTCAGCAGAGCTGCTGATCTAATCTAAAATGTAACTCATTTTAGAATTTCTTTAAGATAATGTATTATTTATAATTGAATCAATTTTTATTCCTCAAGACACTCTGATTATATGTCGACTCTCTCAAACAAATTTCATATTCAGATTAGTTTTGTTGACACAAGATCATTTAATAAGTTACAAATATTCATCATTTTATTTTGTTATAATTTTTTAATTTTAATTTTAATTTTTTGGAGATCGCATCATTTACCAGCTGGTCGTTTTCCGGCTTCTTCTAAAAAAACATCGCGCATTTGATCAAACTATTCTTGCGCGAGTTCATTCAGTATCGTGCAAATGTCAGACGGGGTTGACAAACTGATAAGAAATACTTTTAACACAACTTGCATGCATTTATTCATAAGTGTTTCCTCAAGTAAAAAAATAAAAACGTAAAAAAAGAGAAATAGTTGAAAATAATTGGTCAGCACTGAACAAAAGCCGATGTGTCTTAAGATTTTTAGATTTCCATCGACTGCGTAAACATTTGTGTGCAAATACAAAGCACTTATTATATTATTTGTAAAATTAAAAAGCGGCAACATGGCATAAGGAAAGGAATTTATTGAGACACGCAGGGAGTTTATCTCTATTTACCTAAAGTCAAGCATATATATATATATATATATATATATATATATATATATATATATATATATATAACTTCTTATATATAACTTTCGAACTTCTCTAACCACTTTAATTAAAAAACTTAACTCTAATAATATTCCCTTCTCAATCAAATGGACTATTATAAAAAAGTCTTATACTCCAGGCTCTGTACAACCGAAGCTATAACCATAATTACTTCCCCCTCAAAGTAACAATATAATAAATTCTAAAAATGAACTGATCTCTTTCTATAAACCTAAGTCCAAATTTAATTATGGCAATTTTGAAATTACATAGTTATTACTTTTACCTTTTATATAGCTATAAAATATTTTTTCTTTAACTTTTTCGTTTTTCGACATACTTCTTAATACTTTATTATTTAATAATCCTTTATTTTAATTCTTTATCTCTTCTTTGCATGGCCGGTTTTTTATCTGCATTTTCTGTTTTATTATTTAAACTTTCCTATCTATCTAATATATCAATGTACCCACACTTTCATATCTTGTATGTATATTTACTTAAATTTTACTATATGAATTTACTTTTTTTTCGTGAAATTGCAGATACCAGCCATCTTCTTCCCTTAAATAATTTTTATTTTTTATCTTTATTCTTTTCTTATTCTGGTCTTATTTTATTTTATTTTATATTATATATTATATTTCATATTTTATTTTTCATTATATATTTTTTTAAATTTATTTATTCTTTATTTTCTATTTATTTATTATATATTTATTTATTTTTATTTTTTATTTTATTTTTTATTTTCCTTTTAGTGTCGTTTAAGTACTCTGGCTGACATTTTTTAAGTGATAACCTGTACATTTCAGTTGACCTATATTATTTTGCCCTATATATATTTTCGCGCCTTTAACATTTCCTGTCTGGGTCGTTTTGACTTTTGTTTCTCTATTTAACTTTATCATTTTTTTTCTCTCTCTCCTTTTTCTTCCTACATCTTTTTTATTTATAGTTATGTCTCGGAAGTAGAGTGAAAAGCACATCTTATTTTTCTTTTATTAATATTATTTTTTTTTCCTTGTACACATGTTTGTGAATTATTCCATGGATTTTTGCCTTTGGATTATCATAGACCATCTTCTTCTAATTACGGGATTTCCTTGGATTTTACTTGTACAAATGGAAATTCTTTTAACTTTCTTGAAGTTTTACATTTGGATTTTACCGTCACTGAATTTTTTATCTTCCACCAGACTATCCATTCATGTGTAATCACCTTTTTCTTTACCATATTCCCTCTGCTTAACTTATTTTGTTGTCAAGTAAGATCTTTGACTTACTTGTTGTTTCATCAAATACTTCTGCATGCAAAATCCGATCCCGCATTTTGCTAATTCCTACCCTCTCATGAGAAGTAGAGTATTTCTTCGAAACTCCGCGGATAAAGGACTATCCATTTATCTAGTATTTCCTTTTCAGATTAAATATGTTTTTAACTAATTTCAAAGTGTTTTTTAACATATTTTATTAACTGTTTGCTCATATATATATATATATATATATATATATATATATATATATATATATATATATATACATATATATATATATATATGTGTGTGTGTGTGTGTGTGTGTGTGTGATAGTGCAAAAATAATGTTTTTTTTTACATTTACTTCAAAAGATCATAATTCTTTTCATAATAAACATTTTAATCTAAAGAGTACCATTAGAATCGACACAATTTTGTCAATGAGAAAGAAATTAATTTATCTCATCAACATAGAAATCCGGCGTTCTGGACCCGATAAAGTCATTGAAAGCCGATTCGGCAGCATCTCGGCTCTTGACATATTTTTCGCGCAGGAAGTTGTTGAGATGCTTGGAAAAGTGATAATCGGTGGGTGAGTGGTCCGATAGATATAGCGGATGCGGCAGAGTCTCGTTGCCCAAATCGTTCAACTTCTGCAGGGTCAGTTGAGCAACATGCGGTCTAGCGTTATCATAAAGGAGAATGCGTTCCTTCATATTGAATTATCTCGGGCACATATGTTGGAGCTTCTGGTGCATTTCGTGAATTTGTCGGCAGTACTTCTTCGCTGTTATTGTTTCGCCTGGATTAAAAAAGTTGCGATGGATGAGACCGGCTGCAGACCACCAAACAACCACCATAACCTTTTTTTGGTGCAATTTCGGCTTCGGGAAGTGTTGTGGAGCTTCTCCAGCATCAAACCACTGTACCGAATGTCTCACCACACGCCACAATCGGCTCGAGAACTGGGTCGTTTTAGCTGTACAGGAGGAGCGTAGAAAATACCTCAAAATGGTTATTTTTATCGTTCAATCTATACGGAACCCATTCATCCAAATTTTTGACTTTCCTATTTGCTGTAAATGGCGAACGACTCTTGAATGGTCAACCTCGCGTTCAACAGCAACTTCTCGTGTGGTTTTGCTAGGATCGACTTCAATGAAGGCTTTCAATATTCGTTATCAACCGCAGTCGGCCGGCCGCGACCGTCTCTTCATCTTCGAGGCTCTCGTCACTTTTTCGAAATTTCTTGAACCACCGTTATGCCACACATTCGTTAATGGTTGGTGGGCCAAACGCATCATTGTTATCACGAGCTGTCTCGGCAGCTTTTTGGCTTAGTTTGAACTGGAACAAGAAAATGTATATCAATGAATTAATTCAGAAATCATTTATAATATATATATATATATATATATATATATATATATATATATATGAGAAA
>NC_136486.1:131074682-131137182 GCF_053919585.1 Euprymna scolopes | reverse complement strand
ATTTCGGAATACTAATATATATATATATATATATATATATATATATATATATATATATATATATATATATATATATATGTGTGTGTGTGTGTGTGTGTGTGTGTGTGTGTTTGGCTTTATGTAAATAGAGATTAATCCTTCGCGCATTTTAATAAATTCCTTTCCCCGTGCAGCGTTGTTGCTTCTTAATTTTACAAATAATATAATAAGTCCTTTGCCAACCAACATACCGTTTAATACACTGAGTTAGTAGACTAATAGAACGGTAATTCGAAAACTTTATTTCTAAAAACTTTTGTTTTTAAAAGACATTTTGCATTCCTATACGTCTACATCATTAAAAAAGAAATTAAGAAAAGATATTTGTTCATCTGATTTTTTTTTGCAATAACCTTCAGCTTATTTTCTTCAGTAGTCTTCAAGAAGTTTTTGATTATTGTTTCGTTTAAAATCTGGATGCTTGTATACGCTTCTATTCAATGTAAAACGACTACGGAACTTTTAACAGACATATTTTATAACTCATACTTTATGAAATGTACTTTACAGTTTACCCATACCGATTTAAAACCATTACGGGAAGAAAAAAATAAAATAGTAAGAGGTTAATATAGTAGAAAAATCCCTTAGGCTAAGTAAGTATCTTCTCCTCCCCCCCAAAAAAAACCAAGACTACCTTGAAATATTTGAAATTTTTAAATGTATTTCTATATGATTAAATGGAAATTTAATTTGATATTGAGATAAATTTTAAATTTTAAAATTAGAAAGTTTTAAATTAATTTTGAGGTGAAAATTAAAGGTATTTTTTTTAACAAATTGGAAGTTGGAAAGGATCAAAAATAGAATTAATAGACAAAAGACATTTATTTCATCGAATGAAATATGCTTCAGTACAAAATGCTGCCTAAATTTACACACACACATATATAAGCATATATACGCATATCTTATATATATAGTTAAATAAGAAATTCCCGTATTCCAATTCATAGGCATAAGTTTCACACAATATCTCGTTTTGTTGCTTTTATTGCTTATTTTTAAGGGCATTGGTAGAAACTTAGTTCATTAGAATTTGCTAATTTTTTATAATTTATACGCAATGTCGTTTTCTTCTTGACTAAAGATGCACCACGAGTTCTTCCTGTACACGCCGTCAATGGAAGTGTACAGATCCTGCTAATATATATATATATATATATATATATATATATATATATATATATATATATATATATATTAATGAAATCAAAGAGATGTAGTGTTTACCTAATATATGCAATGGTAAACTTTTTAGCTAATATAAATAAAGGTATGTATATATAGAAAATTTAATCCCAACCGAATAAAAAAGCTGAATACGCAATAGTGAGTAGAGCTTATTATAAGACAAAGAAAATTAAAACTGTAAGTTGAACTTACAGTTTTAATTTTCTTTCCCTATATATATATATATATATATATATATATATATATATATATATATATATATATATATATATATATATATATATATATATAGTAGAAATGGTAATTAATACAAACTGAAGAAAGTGCTCAATACTGTTGTAGAGCAAATATGCATTTTATTTTTTATTACCGTATCTTTCTGTTAAGTTACATTATTGTTTCAGCTACCCGGCCGTTTTTTTGGCCGTCTGTAGCTTCCTCAAACTTTTACAGAAATGTTAACGAACATTTCTGTAAAAGTTTGAGGAAGCTACAGACGGCCAAAAAAACGGCCGGGTAGCTGAAACAATAATGTAACTTAACAGAAAGATACGGTAACAAAAAATAAAACATATATATATATATATATATATATATATATATATATATATATATATATATATATATATATATGCTATAGTCAGTACTTGCTGGTGCGGTAAAATTTCCTGTATAAGCATCATCTTTAAACATTGTCTATTGCCATACTTAATGAGATCAAAACTCCTCGACGATAGTTGCTTCCAATGATGTAAACATACTTCTCTTTTTAAGTAAGAGCGTTAAACTTTTAGAGAGTATACGATTTTCTCACTCAGAAAACCGTCACCCGTAGCCTTTTCTAGAAAATTTGTCATTAGTAAAAAAGATCCCAATGCTCGAACACGAGTTTTCAGCCATCTTCTATAATATAAATCTCACCTGTCTGTTTAAATGTATGTATGTATGTATGTATGTATGTATGTATGTATGTATGTATATCTCCCAATTTTTCGTATGCAAAATTTTAAATACGTATTTACGGTGTAGCGAGAATAAAGAGTACGCGCTGTTTGTTAAAGATTTAGTTGAAAAATAAGTCGGTTATTTTTTGGAAGAGGGGTGGGAGTACTTACGATATTAAAAATCACATTATTGGTAACTATGCATATATGTTACCGGGCCAGCGGAAGTTTTGTAACTATTCTGTACTTTCAACTAACAACTGAATAAACAAAAAAGATATTGTAAAACTTGAATTCTACTTGAAATTACTATTTAAAAAATAGCACGGTAACATAAGCGCATACGTACCACTTTACTTATATATATATATATGTGTGTGTGTTTCTTTATGAAGGAGTACCACTTATTAGGGAGTCAGTCCTGGAAATTGCTGAATCAGTTTACGATATAAAAATCATTTTATTATATATATATATATATATATATATATATATATATATATATATATATATATATATATATGGAGGGGGTGGGGTGAATTGACTTAGCGAGATAAAGGACCGTTTGAATAAATTCACAATGATTTAAATTTAAAGTGTTGTGTAATTATTTTAAAAAACAATTTTATTTCCAGTTTTGTTTTTATATTTTCAATTTTAAATAATTTTACGCGTAATTATTAAAAGAAAACACCAATTATGTAATCACTAAAGCATTCATCATATTCTTTTCATTGTTTTGGCGTTTGAGAATATATCCGTTAATATCTTATGTTTTTATATAGACTGGTGTGTTTCTCGGTTGATTGACTGTGTCTTACTGTGTCGGATATATACTTGAGAGTAAAAAGAATGAAAAGAATATTCTGTTGTCATAGACCTAGTAATTACTTTAAAATACTATCTCCTTTTATTTCCACCCGTGCTTTATCTCTTCAATTTTGAGTAATTTCAAAAACGTGAAAAAGTAATGGGCCATGTAGGTAGAAAAGTAACCTGTATTATTATTTATTTATTTTATTTTTTGGCACGTTTTCGTTTGTTGGCTTTTCTGCGACATATCCCAAGGAGTTTTCCGCGCGATTTTAACAGAAACAATTCAATTCAAATTTGAACTATCTCCCACTACATCATGTCGTGGAAGAAGAGAGAAAAAAATATTGATAATGGTGTCTTACTCCGAAATATATTTCTTTAAAAATAAACACGTTTATTTTATAAAAAAAAATTCGCGTTGTAGTTTTGGCTTCAAATGTATTTATACATGTTTTATTCTTCAAATTTCACTCAACGCTTCGAACGGATATACACAAAAATAACTACCCAGATATATATATATATATATGTGTGTGTATATATATATATATATATAAGAATAGAAGATAGATAGAAGAAGATTACATGTAGTTTTATAAAAAAATGCTGGTAGTGCTCCCCGTTGACATCCATGCATTTTTGGGCACATCTAAATACGTTTGCAGATGCTGTCTGTAGATCTTCTCTGGTGATTCTCTTGATAGCGTTGGTAATGTTCTCCTTTAGTTGGTCTAGATTGTGAGGATTATTTGCATAAACTTTTTTTTGTTTTAAAGTCCCCCAAAGATAAAAATGACATGAAAACAAGTCCGGGGAACGTGGTGGTCATAACCCTTTGCTTATTGTTCGCTCTTCCGTAAACATATCATAAACTCGTAACAGTGATCTGTAAGACGTGGCATGTAGCGCCATTTTGTTGGAACAAGAATTGCATTTTGTCTCGTGATGTCAGTTGTTCGCTAATAGAAAGATTAGATAATATCGGGCTAGTTTAAAGTGGACCACCCTGTATTATTACCTACTTACATATCATGTTAAAATAAGTAAAATTATAGGGCGCTTTCGTTGATTAAGGATCTTTTTAACCTACGCATTCCAAGTGAAAACATTACCTACTTACATGTCATGTTGAAATTATTACCAAGCAATTAGTACAAAGTAGTTTTCTGTAAATACGGAAAACCAGACCTATTCTTTATATACACGTATAATCGAAGATGTCCTTAAATAGTAAACAACTTGGGAGTCATCAGAACTTACATAAAATCGACCTGACTTATTATCACGTGTGTATCATGCACATCAGCTGAATTTTTGAAAGATATTAAAGACAGACCTGTACTTGGAATTCTATTTGCAGATGTTTGTTATTGAATTAAAAAAAATAAAGGGCTACCACACTGCCACATGATCATAATGCTGCGAGATCAGGATACGATCAAAAAGGTTCATCAAATTGATGCAATTGTTAGCAGAGATACCAGGAACTGAAGACACAGGGCTTCTTAATTTAGTGAAGTTTTTGTTTTTGTATTAGCTGTATCGCCTGAAGAGGTTTCTAGTTACTGGTTATCTAGTTACTAGCTGACGCAACATGCTCATGACTGTGTAGCAACATATTACTGCTTATGTAATAACAAATAAGGAGTATACTTTGTTCTACTTCGGTATTGAGAACTCTTGTGTTAACCTCGTTAAACTTCATTGTTTATTTAACCTCTGGAAAACATAATCTCAGATTATATCTATCTATATATCTATCTACCTACCTACCTACATACATATATATATATATATATATATATATATATATATACAGAAAGAGAGAGGGAAAATCAGATAGAGAGAGAAAAAGAGATGTGTGTGTGTGTGTGTTTATGTGTGACGGATTGTGGTCGTATTTGCAGATTACTTCAACAAACACGAAGATGCATATGTAATTCAATACGCAGGTACGGCCAAGCACTCGCGCAAAAAGACAAACTAGAAAACTAACGCGTAACAGGTTCAACATGGAGAGAAGCGAATTCGTTTTCTTAGAAAACGGGGCGCTACTTATTGGGTCACAGTTTGCAAGATCCGCTGGTCGTGTTGACCGACACTGCTCGACATCTGCTTGTGTCGTCCATTTGTTTATTTAGTTGTGAGATCGTATCGTTTCACATTCCGATTGGCGAGGTTGATGTCATAAGTCAAGAATTTCGACAAGTAAACTAGACGCACAGAACAGTCTTTCTTGTCTCGACAGAGTACAAAATCGACTCAGCAATCAGGTTCGAGATGAGCTACTCTCTTCCCTACAAGTGTTATTTCGCAGAAGAGATACTCCCATAATTATTCTCTACTTCATTCGTATTCTTAGGTTAGATATTATATTTTCTTTCTTTTATATTAAGCTCTACTCTCTATTATGTATTGAGATTTTTTATTCGGTTGGGATTAAATTATCTACACATAAATACTTGTATTTATATTAGATGGAAGTTAACCACTGCGTATATCATTCAACACTACATCTTTTTTCATTCATTTCCTTTATATATATATATATATATATATATATATATATATATATATATATATATATATATTATGATTATCAGAGAATAGCGTTTTGCATTTAGTGTGATGCACTTCAGAAACTGCTGTGGCTATACAATGGAAACTGGAGTTGTATCTCCAGATGCATGATTGGCCAGGTGATAAAAGGTACGTAGGTTTGCCCAGTTACCTGTGTCTTCCTTTCGGCGTTGCACATAAAGTCCGACGGAGAAGCTAGACAATACGGTCGGAGCCACGCAGGAGTAGCCGGAAAGGTGTTACAGTGCTTTACCATTCGCTTATCGGGACTTCAACCCAGATGTTTGTTTCATTTTACTCTCTTAGCCTCTTCCTTTTCCATATAATTTCCTTTACAATTTGTCAGTTCCTAATTCTATGGCGTTTTGTGGCACGTTTGTGCAAATACTTGTAAATGACATGCCATGAGTGAACCGATGCCTTGTAACAAAAATTTGTTACAATGTAATTGTTCTGTAGCCAAGAGAATTACAAGCACTGCCAGATTGTGAAGTTTCATCAATAAAAATCTTACAACATTCTGCATATCCAATATGCACCATAAACATATGTTCATACTAGTTTTTTGCGTTAATTTATCTCTCTCTTAACTTGCAGATTAAATCGCAAACAAAACCGTGAACAATTTTTCGAGGAATGGAACGATGTCACTTACTGTAATAAATTATATATATATATATATATATATATATATATATATATATATATATATATATATATATATATGTGTGTGTGTGTGTGTGTGTGTGTGTGTGTGTGTGCGTGTGTGTGTGCGTGAAAAAAAAAAAAAAAAAAACCGTCTGGACTACCGCATCCAGAGGGATCACCACCACGCGGTCGGAAAAAGAAAGAAAATTTATGCCTATATTTTGGAACCTGGAATGTGAGGACCCTCATGGACAACAAAACAAGTGATCGACCCGAAAGAAGAACTGCCATTATCTCAAGAGAGCTAAGGAGGTTCCAGATTGACATAGCTGCGCTCTCTGAAACCCGACTGGCTGACGACGGGCAGCTGAGGGAGGAGAAAGGCGGGTACACCTTCTTTTGGAAAGGAAGGCCCGCAGAAGAGCCGCGTATCCATGGCGTGGGCTTTGCTATAAAGAACAGCCTCATCCGCCACCTCAATGAGCCCCCTGTTGGCATCAACGAACGGCTAATGACCATGCGCCTGATGGTTGCGGGCAGCCAAATGGCCACTGTGATTAGTGCGTATGCTCCAACACTTGATGCACATGATGAAATAAAGGAGACCTTTTATGCTGACCTTGACACCATTTTATCCGGGGCCCCCAAGGGGGACAAGATTATCCTACTTGGGGATTTCAATGCTAGAGTGGGACGAGACCATCAGCACTGGAGAGGAACGCTTGGAAGAGAAGGAGTTGGGAACATTAACTCAAATGGTACACTCCTACTGACAAAGTGCTCAGAACATAACCTGATCATCACGAACACACTTTTCCGACAAAAAAACGCATTCAAAACATCATGGATGCACCCTCGAAGTAAAATCAGGCACCTCATTGACTATGTCATTGTCCGTGCCAAAGACCGCTGTGATGTGCTGAACACCAGGGCAATGACCAGTACAGACAATTGTTGGACCGACCACCGTCTTATTCGCTCCATCATGTCTATCCATTTAATGCGGAAGCAAAGGATGCAAAAAAGACAGAGCCGACCAAAGCTCAACATCGAGCAGCTGGGCGATATCACCTACCAACAACACCTCCAGGCGGCTCTTAGTGCGGACCTGCCCAAGCAGTATCCGCATGACGCTGAAGAGCACTGGGACAAGCTGTCTTCTGCCATCATGGACTCCAGTATAAGCATCCTAGGGCAGAAAAAGCGGAAACATCAGGATTGGTACGATGAAAACGATACCGAAATCCAACAGCTTATAGACACCAAGAGGCAAACTTTTATCACCTGGCAGAATAACATCAATTGCAGGGTTAAAAGAGCTGCCCATGCCAAGGCTAAAGCGGCTGTCCAATCGACAGTCAGGAAGCTGAAGAACATCTGGTGGATGAAGAAGGCTCAGGAGATCCAGCAGTTTGCTGACTCTGGGGACACCAGAAGATTCTTTGAAGCCACAAAAGTGGTATACGGCCCCAGCTACCGTTCTCTGACCCCCCTTCGGTCTAAGGATAGGCTCACGCTGCTGAAAGGAAAGGGAGAAATAACAAATAGATGGAAAGAGCATTACAAGGATCTTCTGAACAGGGACACCACTCCAGAGATGGAGGCCCTTGAAAAACTCCCCCAACAGCCCATAATTGAGAGCATGGGAGAACCACCCAGTCTGGAAGAGGTGCGGGATGCAATTAGGAAGATGAAAAACAATAAGGCGGCTGGTTCTGACGGCATCCCAGCAGAAATCCTGAAGAAAGGCGGGCCTGATCTTCTCAGACACATTCATGCCCTGCTGCTCAAAATATGGGAACAACAGAAAATCCCTGCACAACTTAGAGATGCCCTAGTTGTCTCCATCTTTAAGAAGGGAGACAAGGCAAACTGTGGGAACTACCGGGGCATTTCTCTCCTCTCTACCACAGGGAAAGCCCTAGCTCGGGTTTTGGCCAACAGGCTTACACCCCTTGCAGAAACCATCCTTCCCGAGTCCCAAAGTGGCTTTCGACCAAATAGAGGCACGATGGACATGATCTTCACTGCTCGTCAACTCCAAGAAAAGTGCAGGGAGCAAAATTTACCATTATACATGGCTTTTATAGACCTTACTAAAGCCTTTGACTCTGTGAACCGTCAAGCCCTTTGGCTGGTTCTTGCAAGGTTTGGATGCCCAGAGAGGTACATTCGGGTACTGAGACTGCTGCATGACAATATGTCAGCTACAGTCCTCAGTAGTAGTGGAGATGAAACAGAGCCCTTCAGGGTTGACACGGGAGTGAAACAGGGATGTGTCATTGCCCCAACCCTGTTCTCCATCTTCATTACTGCTATCCTCCATCTTACGGACAAACATCTTCCCCATGGAGTTCGGATTATGTACAGAACCGACGGCCGACTTTTTAACATCAACAGATTTAGGGCCAAAGGTCGAACGAACACCATATCCATTATGGAGCTACAGTATGCAGACGATAACGCCCTTGTAGCCCTCTCAGAAGGGGACCTACAGTGTACACTGGTTGCCTTCACGAGGGCGTACAAACAGCTAGGACTAACAATTAATATAAAAAAAACCCAAATCCTCCATCAATCACCACCAAACAGTACTCCAGTCTCACCCCCAAACATCTCCATTGACAACGCTAGACTGGAAAATGTGGACCACTTCCCATACCTAGGCAGCATCCTATCATCAAAAGCCAACATAGATGATGAAATACAACACCGTCTCAGCTGTGCCAGTGGGGCTTTCTCAAGGCTAAGGAAGAGAGTATTTGAGAACCGTGACCTTCTGGCAAAGACCAAAATCATGGTATATAAAGCTGTCTTGCTGCCCACTCTTCTCTATGGATCGGAGACCTGGACCACATACAGGAGGCACGTAAAAACCCTGGAGACGTACCACCAAAGATGCCTCCGAAAAATCCTCAGAATTAGTTGGAAGGACCGACGCACCAACACCAGCGTCCTGAGTGAGGCTGACATTCCCACTATCACCGCTACTGTTGCTCAACGCCAGCTCAGATGGACTGGTCATGTTGTCCGAATGCCGGATCTCCGCCTCCCAAAACAGATTTTCTACTCTCAGCTTGTTGAGGGAAAGCGTGCCCAGGGTGGCCAAAAGATGAGGTATAAGGACAACATCAAAGCAAATCTAAAGCGGTTTCACATGGACCTTAAGACATGGGAGGACGTGGCTGGGAGCAGGTTGGCATGGAGTAGCGCTGTCCACAAAGGTGCTGCGCTTTATAGTAGTGACCTAAATAAAGCTGCTGAGGATAGGCGCAAGCACAGAAAGGACAGATTATTAACCAGACACACCCAACCCCACCCCACCACCACTACCTTTATCTGCCCAAATTGCACAAGACAACTTGGGTCTAGGATTGGGCTCTATGCTCACCTGAGGACCCACAGAAGCCACAACGGAGGACAGTCTTACTCGGACACGAGTGACCGCCGATGATGATGGTGTGCGTGTGTCTAATACCGCGGTATTCGCGACATACACAAATATACATACATATATAATAAGGGCAACGTTTTATTTGATTAATGATTTGGGAAAATTTTTATAAAAAATCAAAAATGTTAAAGAAAAATAAATATTCTCTGTAAAAGGCATAATACAAGAGTACATATACGTCTTCATTAATATCCGGGTAGCTTATCAATAAACATTAAGAAGTCGCAAAATAAAAGCCACATCGTTTAAGACTATATATCTTTTAAATACTAGTCCAATTTTCCATGATTTAATAATTCCTACCTGAATTATCAAATTGCTAAGAATAGCACATTTTTATAACCCCCCACCCCCGAATTAATTGTCGTGTGGGTTTATTGATTAAGACTCATAAGTAAGCTGCGCTATTAAAAATAAGGAACATAAAAACGTAGACTGATCCAAGGCTTTTTAAGCAATCAATTCGTATATAATTATCAGAGTTTATCTATTGCAATCTGTATTTATCTCTATAAGTTCATAATAGTCAATTATGATCTTATCCAGTATTAACAAGCTATGAAATAGTAACATGCGTTTTATTTCTGACCAATCGTGTTGCCTACAGACGCAAATGATATAGATGACCATCTTCTGGATTTTTGAGATAAGGGCTGATTGTTTGTATTGCTTGTTTTGATCGGACTATTATTCCCGAGTGTTATTTGTGGACATACGAAACTACGGCAAAAGCGAAAACAACCCCCCCCCCCAAAAAAAAACAAAAAACAAAACAAAAACAAAACCAACTCACAAATATACTAAATCATCTACGGAGCCATTAACGTTTCTCCTTCTTTTCCAAGATGGCAACCAGCATGTCTGACGAAGGTTGGAGGCTATACCGACCGTAAAGTTTCACATAGTACACTCAAGATAAGAACAATAGTCCGATCAAAACGAGTACTATAGATGACCCGCTTGTTTGTTTATATCAATACTAAGAGCAATATTTTACCTATCTATCTATTTATCAATATATGTATCCGTCGATGTACCACTGCCACTTTCAGACTTTCTCACTTTCTGCGTAAGTTTGAATTTCATAAAAAAGCTATTAAAAGCCACAGATTCGATACAAATATATTCATTATTACTTTTTTTTATTTTTCTCATAAATTTTTTAGATATATAACCTTTTTTAATAGCAATTTTGTGACAATAATAGTGATATTTATTTTTGTTAGTATAGTCTATGAACGCACTTGCTATTGTTGCTGTAGTGTTCGTTTACAAGGGTAGTTCTAAAACTAGACTCTTAAAACTACAGTCTTATTTTTTACCCCCAAAAGTTAAAAATCTACCAAGACGGAAGTGGTACTATTAAAACGAGCGATCTTTCCTGTCGCCAAATTATTTTTTTTACATAGTCATCACCATTCTCAATACAGCTTTGTCAGGAATTCAATGATGCATTTTTGATTCTGACGCACGTTCATGACAGGGGCTGCTTAATTATAATCTCACCGCCAATCTCTACAACAGAGAAATAAAACTGATAGGTGATAAATGCAAAAGCCAATTTATCATATCAATGCAAATTGCAATTTTTCTGATCTATTCGGACGGAATAAAAAATAGGAGGCATTAGGTTTGGAACGCTCCTCGTTTTTCAAGAGAACGCTACGGTAGAACGTGAGTATTACAAACGATTTTTAGATAGGTTAAAACAAATAACATACAAAACAGAATTATAGACTTATAACATCCTCTCGGGATGATGCAAAGAAGAGTCTTTATCCTATTTATACCGCACAGTCTATCAAGATGTAACCCCCCCATCGCTCAAATCTATTTTCATGATTGGTCTATGAATACATTGTCTCGGCCTCTGTTTCAAAATGTCACAGAAAGGCGTAAGGCAAGTGCCATTAAAAAGAGCTGTAGCACGACGTAGCAACTTTTTCTGTGTTTATTTTCAACAAAAGCGGCAATTTCCTTCAACTTAACAGACTCCACTCAAATCTCCTTTGTAGATGTCACCTTCTCCGACTAATCCTCCTCCTTGCTGATCTCTTGCAACGCCTCCGTCTCTTGTCTCATCTGTAGTTCATTCAAATCCTCTGCCGTCGGTTTCTCCTCGTGTACCTGCACAAGCTTGTTAATATCTCCATCATCTTATCTCCAGCACCATGGACTTTTCGAGGGAAACAATCTCGTTCACCACTTTTGACTCAGGTTGGGGATCGAATCCTTCAAAACTTTTTCAGCGATGCAATCAGGCTACAATTTTCCAGGCAGAATTCAATATTTGGTAGCATCTGGAGACTATCGTAGTTTGGGTTTTCTCTCGTATGTAGGTCAATCTATTTGTTCGGAAGACATCTCGTATCTGAATTTCTCGTAAATAAAGTAGCTCGTATGTAGAGAGACCAAAATGTTTTTACGGAATATGCGCTGACTAAATTATTCAACTTTCCTCTCCAACATAAATACCCATGATCAATCCGACTTACAGCAAATTAACAACCTATTCGCTGTAGAGAACTCCAATTGCTTGAAACCTTTCCACCTCAAAAGTTACTTTTTTTTCGAACAGCTGACCTTTGTAATTCTCTGTCTTCTCCATATTTCCCCGATTGTTCTGACGTGCAAAAATTTAAATGTATATTACCAAACATGTTGCCGTACAACCTTCCACGTTTAATAACTTATCTAAATCTTATTCATAATTACAGTTGCTCTTCACGTCCTGTTTACAATATACATTGTTTAAGCTTAAAATGTTTAGCACCAAGACGATATTAATAATAATAGTGGATGTCTGAATAGCTTACTTAGCAGACAGATTAAATGAATAATTCAACAAAACAAAAATTAGAACAGAGGGAAAGATCAAAAGTAATCCTAAATACATTTTGGACAACTTATATATTCAGGGCCTGCAATAATTAACTATAGAGTGTCTCCACAAAGTTGGATAACCATAGTTTTGGCCATTGTTACAGCAACAAGAAAGCGCAGAATGTATTTACTTTTAACAAGACAGGTCACCAACTAATTTCGCTGTACGTGTGGGTGCTTGGCCTGAAAACAACCTGTTTGTTGGAAGGATTAGCAGGCATGATAACCTTTTTTCACAGATTTCAAACCTGTTAACTTATACTTATGAGACATTCTAAAAAAAAGTATACTCAGCAAAGTTTTATGGCATTTTATTAAAAATAACTGAGGGGGACATCAAGCCTTGCCTAGTCGTAAAATACGCTTAAATATATTTTAATTCATGCAAAACCAATGAAAAAATAGAACATACAATAATCACAAAAAAAGAAAAATTAAACACTAGACCATAATAAAACCGAAAGAGAAGTTAAAAAGAAAAATAGAAGGAGGAGCCAAACGTGGTTTAATCCATCGTTCAGCAACCACATAAAAATAACATCCCGAGGAAATTTTACCAAATTATAGACAAACATTTCCCGCAAGTTAGTAAACTAAGTAAGATAATTAATAAAAACACTGTTAAGCTATCCTTCTCAACATCTGCTAACTTAACAAATACCATAATTGGCTCCAACAACACAAAATTAAACACATTTTTGAAAAATAGAGATAGGACAGAAATTGAATGTAACTCTCGGAACCCTACTGAATGTCCAATAGAGGGACTGTTTAACTTCAAACGTAGTATACAAATGTGAAGTTGTAACAAATAATGAAACTAAAGTATATATTGGGAGCACCGGTGCTTGGTTTAAGGACAGTTATCGTAATCACCTAGCATCGTTTAAAAATGAAACTGAGAAAGAAAAGAAACACCACAAATAACGAAAACAACACCAATGTGGATAAAAATGAAAACAACAGTAGAAAGGATCATAACAATACTGACGAATACAATTACAAAAATTACGAAAATAGAAACAAAACCAATAGTAATAACGAAAATAACAAGAAAAAACTAAGAAAAACTCAACAACTTTAGCAGTATGGATTAAGGAATTAAAGAAAAGTAAATTGAATATAAATTAAGATGGTTAATAATTAAGAAACCGGAAAAATATAAACCAAGCAAATCAAAAAGCTGCAACCTATGTATACTAGAAGCATACCATTTACTAATATCAAAAGAAAAATTATTAAACAGACGACAAGACGTAATCTACGGATGTCTGCACAGAAATCGATACTTAATTTCACGCATTAGACCAGATTAACAAAAAATGTTAAAAATATATTAGGTGAATATAAATAAAAATGAATAAAAGGAAAAGAAAGAAACAATTAAATAAAGTAAGGAAAAAAATAAACGTATATAATATAAGGAAAGAAAAAGGTGCAAGGGAAGTAACCCTAGAAATAAAAATATAAACCATGAGAGTAACCTTCCATTGAAGCAAAAATAAATAAATAAATAAATAAGAGTTCGAAAACGAAACAAATATGAATATTTGAATAAACACACATAAATGTAGAAATAAAATTGTAAGAATTTGGAAAAATACATAAGGAAAAAGGAGAAATTAAAACAAAAATAAAAATAAGAAATACGAAATTATGGTTTAAAACAGAAAATTATTTTAGCATAGCACCCAAGATGGTTGACATGTGGCAGCGTGGCATTGGAATTTCTTTTCCCCAAATACCATGTTTATCATGTAAAAACTAAACTTTTTGTTGTAAACATCAAATGGAAAAATAATCTGAAGAAGTTGGTAGCGACAGGATATTTTTATGGACACATAAATCGTAAAATTGCCTTCCCACTAACGAAACAGATGTAATGAAAGAAATCTAGAAGAAAATAAACAAAAGTTATAAAAATAAAAAGTAAGTCTTTGAATTTCAACAAAGATTTGCACTACACCCCCCCCCCCCCCATATATATATATATATATATATATACAGTAGCCCTCTACATCAAGTGGCAATCTGCCTTGTTTGGGGTGAAAATGCAATAATATATATATATGCATATATATATATATATATATATATATATATATATATATATATATATAGTGCCGGCAAAAAGAAAGTCCGCACGGGTCATTTTTTTCAAAAACTGCAGATTTAAGCTAAATTTAATGCAAATGTTTAAACAAAATGAAATTCTTTATTTGGCCAACCAACTTGTGTTTTCTGACTTCCTTACTCCTTACACACCTCTTATCATTCCCCACAGACTACTACTTGCCTTCTTTGAATCTCTTATGCTATTCAAAAACTGATGCTTGATTCAAATAAGAAGTCTGAATCATCTCGTACATTTCTATGGAATTTATTCCAAGTGTAAAGCAGAGTTTTCTTACATATCGTTCTTCCAAAGTGTCCTCACATCCAGATTTCATTTTTGAAACTCACCAGGTGTGTCAATCAGGCTTTAGTAGTGTGCATTTCAATTCCTGCTGTTCTTGTTTATTTGAACCTGAAATCATAAAAATTTGTCAGTCATCTCATGAGATGCATAATATAACCATACTTAATTTTCAAGAGTCTACGAAAATTTAAAATACCTGTAAAAAAAATCTGGAATTTTATTGAAAGCACCTCATATGTTCTAAAGATGATATGTTTGATATCTAATTTTTTTGACGAATACATTACGAGTATCTCTTTGTTTGGAAGCACTTTTATGTCGATGAATATTTCTATAAATTTCACAGATGCCAATTTTGTCCTATCCATTGTAACATTTTTTGTATGACATTATGTTATTAACTTGTTAATTCCAATTTTTTATAAATATAACACCAAACACTTTCATTTTCAAATCTATAAAATGACTAGACTAACCGTGGCCCGTTGGGGCAGTATATGTTTTAGTTAGTTATGGAATAGTTCGTATACAGAATTAATGTATAAAAGTACAAGTGACTATACAGAGTTAATGTGTAAACGCGCAAAAATGGAATGCACACGCGCGCGGAAACTATATGTTGACCACTGAAAATAAAACAGAATGCATTGGATAATAATGGTGTTAACACCATTGCCCTTAGATTAAATGAAAAATCCTCTATATAAGAGGGATGTTAGCCGTTGAAAAATTTTGTAAAAAAAGACGAAAAGAAAAATTACAAGGGAATGTGCATTGTATAGGGCAACTCTAGTTTTTAGTGTGTTAACAGCCTAAAACATATCAGGAAATTATAATTAATTTAGTAGTATTCCGCTTATTTAAAACCACCGTTATATTCCGAAATTTATTATGATTTCGTTTGCATAGCAACATAAGGGTAATGAGTGGAAATGTGTTTCCTTAGGGATCGGGAGTATTTTGATACTCAATTTCCCATTTTACCCGATTTTTATTTATTTGTTACGCAAACTAGTAAAAAAATATTTATAAAAAATTAGATATAATGTGTTGAGAATTAAGTATTTTCTTTATATCAACATGGTTTCAACGACTGTACAAGTTGATTTGAGTAATCTTTTCGCATTTAAGCTGTCAATTACAGAATATTTAAAAGATATTAAATCGTAAACATTTGTTTTGTTTTCTGCCTGCAAACGATTCTAATTTGCAATGAAAAATACTAATAAAATTCGAAAAATGACAATGAAAATATAAAAGGGGATTTAGTTTTGGTTTTATTTGAATAATTATCGATATAAAAAAGTTTAAATGGGTTTGTTTTATGTAATTAAGCAGGCGCAGAATTTTTCAAACCGGAACCTGTAGACCGGAAACACGGTTTCAAGGCCTAATATAATAGATATATAATACTGAATAATTACTCTGAAGCAAGTTATTATATTCAATTATAATCACTCTCTATTTGTTGTTGCAACTTTCTTCGAATTCTTCTGTAATGTTTTATAATATAATAGATATATAATACTGAATAATTACTCTGAAGCAAGAAACATCTATTATAATCAATCTCTATTTGTTGGTTTGGTTACATATAAACTCGTCTTATTTCCTAAAGTGGAGTATAAAGTATTTGTAAACTTATTTGTTCCTTGTCCTAATTTGTGACTGTTATCTTGTATGTATAGGTTCTAATGTTGGGACGATTATTTTGAGTCGATATGAGGAATCGGAAAAATCCGAATATTTTGGGTATCAAAATTGGTATTGGGATCGGTATCGGAAAAACTATATCGATTTTTCAACTTCAAAAAGGGTTCTTTTAATTATCGTTTTTTATTTGATTTTCGAACAACAAAATCTTTCACTGCTGATAGTAATAATAAAATAAATATTTTATGACTTATGTGAGTAAATATTAAATTCATAGATCACCACTTCCCACAAATGTGTTTTTACATTTGAGAAAATATATGCACATTTAACATGCATTGCTACGTAAATCGGGAAAACTAGTAACTATGTTAAATATTTAGACATTTATAAAAGTATTAAAATCCGAATCGGTAATTATCTCCAAATCGGGAATTTTTAAGGAGTCGGTAATTGTATTGGAATTGAAAAAATATTGGAAATCATTCGATCATTAAAATATACCACATGCACCTAGTATCTTATTTATTTTCCACAAAACCCCTTTAAATTCCTTACAGCGTTTAAACTTAAATGTGAAAGAAAATAGAAACCAAAGGACGTTTAAGGATTGATTGATTTAAAAGTGTTTATAAACAGTGTCGATGCCACAATTGTTTACATTCTTTGCATTGTTTGATAGTTGACAGATTACATATCGTCTATTTTAATTGATTTTATTATTGTTGTTAACGTGTTTTTGACATGAATTGTTTGTGTAAATGTTCGTGACTTCACATCACAAACGCTCTCAGATAAGAAAAAAATATAATTAAGTCAATTATTTTGTATCGTGATTTGAGTAAGAGTGTATGTAGAAGGGCGATGAACTTTAATTTATGATTTCTCATTCACAGTGTGTCTAATAAGACGGTTTCCTGTATTCTACACATGCTCTCGTAGTCAAGCTGCTTATTCACATTTTATTAGTGCATTTTGTTTGTATATAAATAGTATAAGAATTGACATACGGCTATCTCGTATGTCAATGCTAGTTAGTAAGTTGCCAAACTGAAACGCCTATTTCCGTTGTGAAAACCTTACCTGGATCGACAGGATCTATCGCAAGGGCCACAGGCGTAGGAGATATCTGGTTGCGAGAACTCTGTTGCAGCTTTCTGAGGCATGTACTCTCTCCTCGCTACTGTGGCCACTTCTCTCCTCAATCTCTGGGAACATGACTTCACACCACGTATCCAATAGTTGTGATATTGATGCCACTCATGAAAAAAGCATTAAGAATAGTTAGTATTATGTATCTAAAAGGAAGTAATTCAAGAGATCCTCGAAGATTACAAAGATCGAATACCATTAAGCGTTGAGCCTAATGATGAACCGAATTTCTATTAATAAATATATTTTTTATATTTTAAAGAAAGCTTCTCCGCTCTGTAATAAAACGAAATAAGTATATATATATATATATATATATATATATATATATATATATATATATATATATATATATATATACATATATATATACATATATATACATATATATACATATATATATACATATATATATATACATATATATACATACATATATATATATGCATATATATATGATGATGATTGCAACGTCTTGTCAGACGAGTGCCACTCCCTCAGACATTTAAAATCCATGAGCCCAAATGCCTGAGGGAGTATCTATACAAATATGATGTTACAGAGTCTTAGCTTTGTACGAAAGCTAAGTCTCTCTCTCGGTTCAAAATGTTGAGATCCAGCAACAAGCAAGAGCAAGATAGCCAGCAACAAATTGAACTGCAGATCAGCTTAATGCGGGTACTGGTCTTCCGCTTTATGTTTTTTTTAAATCAGAGATTTGCTTCTCCTAGAAAGGTTGCCTTCACCACGGCTTACGGGAGCCCTCTCTACCCCAATACACATATACACACACACAAATATACACAGTGCTAGTTGGCCATTGACCCAGAAAAAGAGTTCATTCGCCCTTTGGAAGGTCTTGTTTTTAATCCTTCAGGGATGCATATATATATACATATATATACATATATATATGCATATATATATACATATATATACATATACATATATATACATATATATATACATATATATACATATATATACATATATACATATATATATGTATATATATACATATATTTATACATATATATATACATATATATACATATATATGCACATATATATATACACACACATATACATATATATATATATTCTTGCCTCGTTACACACGATTTAGTTGGTAACGTTTTCCAGTATCAACACCTGTTATATGTCTTAGTCACAAAGTGTACAAAGAATAGAAAAGAACTTCAACTCGCTTTTTTTGTAACAAGGACATTTACTCATTGTTTCGGCTGTGACGTAACCAACGTGATCTCGAACATTCTTTCCTTCCGTACTTCACTTCTCTCTCTCTCTCACTCTCTCCCTCTCTCTCTAACTCTTATGATTGTCCTTTTCCTACTTTTTTTTATAGCTATGTCACAAGTTAAAGAAATCGTTTCAATTGTTAAGTAGCGGGAGTGAAAACAGAAAACTTTCAACTCTCCCTAAAGCCACACTTCACTCTATTTACATATTCAAGCGTTTTATGTCTTCTTTCCTTTCATAATTCTTTACCAAGTGATGCGTTTTTTATTTCTCTTTCTTATTTTAAACAACGTTCAAGTTTTCTTATTTTTTCATTTCTTTTTACTTTTACCAATTGAGACTTCATTTTCCATATATTTGCATATTAATGTGAACACTAGCGAAGCATAATATTCTTACGTCGCTCTACTTTTGGCAGATTTCAGACACGCGTATTTCAATAAATAATATCCTTATGATTTTCTATTATTGATAGTATTGTAATTTCTCAACCTTAATTTTTTCTCTTTTAGCAAATTTCGTTTGGCACCTTACCTATATAACCTAAATAGAATAAACCCGAATTTTAATACCTGAATATAGTACTCATATTAACAATTGTAATAATTATATATGTATAGATGTTTATAAAAGACGATTTTTATATATTCTCTACGTAAAATGAAGCAGTCATAATAACACAAATGTAATTATATTTAAATATTTTTTACTTTAAAGAATTAAGAGAAACATAAATATTTAATTGTTCAAACTAAAATCTTGTAACTGTTTCACAGATAATAAGCAGAAAAAAATTAAGAGCATCAGCTTTATTTCTTTTTAAAAATTTTCTAAATAAATATTATCATTCAAAATTTTTTAGATGAGGGCTGATTTTATTACTTGTTTTGATCGGACTATGATTCTCATTTTGAGTGTTATTTGTGTAACGTTTCGGTCTGTGTAGCCTTCAACCTTCGTAAGACATGCTGAATACGATCTTGAAAAAGAAAAGAGAAACATTACTGGCTCCATAGATGGTTTCGTATTCTTGGAGTTTTCTTTTTTTTATTCTTTTTAGCTGTGGTTTCGTATGTGTGGAATAAAATTAGTTAAAATTGCGACCAGCATGCCTGACGAAAGTTGGAGGCTACACTAACCGAGACGTTGCACAAATAACACTAAAGATGAGACTAATAGTCCGATCAAAACAAGTAATAAGTTGGTAATATATATTTTAAAAGACCGACTTACCCATTGCATTTTGTATTTGTAATTACGAAAAGATCGTATGTTGTAAGAATTTGTTTTAGATTATTAATTTCAGGAATCAATATTATTATTATTATTATTATAATTATTATTATTATTAATACTACTATTATTATTATTAATAATATTATAATTATTATTATTATTAGTAGTAGTAGTATTAGTAGTAGTCATGTGTCTGCATAAAATGGTATAATGATCCATCGATTTTCAGTATCTACTTCAACAGTACTAAATACCTAAGTAGTGCTTGGTAGTAGCTATGAAAATATGTGTGGTAATGAAACTACACGGAAGTTTTTGTGTTTAATACCGATAAGTAATTGTCAGGTTGTGATATGTACGTAAGTGTGTGTGTTTTTGTGTATGTGTGTGCGTACACTTATGTGTGTACATATCTACGTTTCCAATTTCATAATGATAGTAAAACGACATAGATCGTTCTTTTATGGGTCTTTAGCCGGTGAAAATAGTTACAAGGAGTCAAACATGAAGTCAACATCGAAAAAATTTTTTACACGTTTTGTACATTCATCTTAGTTTATTTTTTAATCAATTCATAGGCGTGTCACGTTGGTATAATGATAAGGTCACCGGCTTTAAATGCTACAGTTGTGCTTTCGGTTGCGATTCTTACTTATGGCACCCAAATACTTTTGTTTAGTTTTGAAATCACCACTCTGTAGTAATATATACGAAATCTGGACAAATAAAAATATCATATTTAAGCGTATTTTACGCCTGAGCGAAGCCCCTCCCTAACTGCTAGACTAAAAGCTGCAGAGCTGCGCAAGGGGCCTAAAATGTTTGGATTTTTTTATCAGTTCATATGCGTGTCACATTTGTATCAGTGGTAACGTCACCAGCTTTGAATGCTATAATTTTGCTTTCGGTTTCGGTTCTAGCTGATGATACTCAAATACTCACGACTCTATACTAATATCTACGAAATGTGGACAAGCGTATCTTACGACCGGGCAAAGCCGGATTCCCCCCGCTAGTACACACACACACACACACACACACACACACACGCACACACACACATATATATATATATATATATATATATATATATATATATATCGCCCACTTTGAATATCTATCTCAATATGTTGCCGCTGTATAGCTATTATATTTCAGTAGACAATAAGGCTAGTGAGTTTGTAATTATGCGCTGACATATTTCTGGTAAATTAAAACCATGGCGTCAGCTGACTATGAAGCCTTCGTCCGTACGCATTTACGCATTACACATTTTTAGAGTGACATATAGATGCATCCACACATATCCTTACATACATTCGCATCTGCATATTCACGAAAACAGACACATCCGCACGTACAAACACAACGATGCATACATTTTGACAGACATTGTTCAATTTGTACAAATGATTATAAAAGCATGTACTTCAAGATAAACAGAAATTGTATATCATTAAATGTATAGTAAGAGTTTTCTTTCTCGTGTGTGTTTTCCTGTTGATCCTATTTCAGTTATTATCCCTTTTTTTTTACAGCCAAACATTATAACGATGAAGTTGTGTAATTCTCTGTCCGAAACAGTCTGACAGAATTTAAAATATGGTCAAAGAGACTACATAATACAAAAAAAAAAAACATTTGATAGGGGTAAACAAAACGTCCAAGCAACAAGTAGTCAATCACTGGAAATAAACTAATTCCAGAAGTTTCTATAAGATTACCTACGTTCAGTCTCGAAAGACAATTGATACCTCTTGTAACGGTAGCTGCGCGTGTAATCATGAGATAAGGGTTGCGCAATCTCCAACCACACTTCTGAATCGGAATTGCTTGCGTCCAGTGGCAAGTAGAAATCCAGGACGATTGGAAACAATACTGAGATAAGCAAAGAGCACATACAACACCTGAAATTCCCCAAATAGTTACCCATTTTAGCATTGACCAGGCACAACGTTGCTTACCTTCGGTGATCGAAGGAAAACCAGTGTGTTAATGTTATTATGCTATATATTCCGTGTGGGTATCTATAAAAAGTAACATTAACAGCTTAACAGATGACCAACGAGGCGACAGGTCTACATGTCGAAGTAAATAATTTTTCCGCATACAATTCTACGCGATTTTAATCTTATCTCCATTATGAAAAAATACCTTCCAATACTTGTCACGTATGTGCGAACTTTGCTTCAAAAGTAATCAGCTATCGAATCACAAACTCGCAAACGTCAAATATAAGCATCACCAATAGTGCCCAACTACCGAACAGCAACAACAGCAATACTACGATATTACGTCACGTGAACGCAACCCCCAAGAATTAGCATCACCAACATTAAACCAAATATGGAAGACGACAAGAGAACAAAAAAATACAAAACAAATAGTTATATATACTACACTGTTTAGAATCTCACACACAACTACATCTATCTACATTAAGATTTACCTGCTTAAATAAATCAGCCACACCAGACGTTCGCATACACGCAAACTCTCATACTCACGTAACGCAGCACCAGACATGATTGAAAACAGATAAAGTATCTTGTTCTAAAATATAATATTACTAGCGGGGGTACCCGGCGTTGCCCGAGTCTTTGGAGGTGTTTATGCCTTAAGTAACACATGGAGATGTGTATGTGTTGGAGGTGTGTATGTATTGAAGGTGTGTATGTGTTGGAGGTGTGTATGTGTATGGAGGTGTGTATGTGTATGGAGGTGTGTATGTGTTGGAGGTGTGTATGTGTTGGAGGTGTGTATTTGTATGGAGGTGTGTATGTGTATGGAGGTGTGTATGTGTATGGAGGTGTGTATGTGTTGAATAAAGAATAAGCGAACTAATAACCCTGTTTAAATATTTAAATAAAAACATGTTAAACTTCTTTAAAAAATCGGAAAAAGCAACACAAAAACCTGTTTAAAAAAGTAATCGGAAAAACAAAAAGCAAAAATAAGGGTAAAAAAATGATGAACGTGTTCGGAAAAACAAAACAAAAAAAAAACACAGCGAAAAGCGAAAAAAATGGCATAAATAACCCTTCCATTCGGTGTGCTTCACCCAGTAGAAAGCATAGAACGCATTCCAGTTTGTTTAAACAACTACAAAACGAAATAAAACGGAAATGATGTTTTAAGTGTTAATTTTATATAAAAAAAGGAGATGGAAAGAATCTGTTTTACTTTTTTTAGTGTAAAAATGTTGGAAAAAATGGTAATTAACAAACGTAAAAATAAGCGTAGGATAATGTCTGTGGGAATGTCGCTATCAGTTAATTCCATGGTTGCGTTTCACCCATTAGGAAGCATAGAACGGAGAGGCACGATGAAATTCCATTCCAGGTTTTTTAAGCAACTATGAAGTACAGAAAACCGAAATAGGTGTTCCTTCGTAACTGTCCCTTGTGAACGATTCCGCAACGGTGTAAGTGGTGATGGGGGTAGGAGGAATTAATTAGAGAGAAAACATTTTACTACTTCCATTGATTTTAACCGATTTTGGTAGTGAACTTTCAGCAGAAAAATATAGGAATCTACGATTTTCGAGGAAGTGGAAAGGTAATATGCCTTTAACACACCTCAGATATTGTGCAATAGTTTGTGCATATTACATTTGCATGAAATATCTTGATTTTTAATCCCATTTAGGTCAAAATAATAGGGGAAAATGAGTTCATTTTATATATATATAGGGATTACGTTTCAATAACTGATTTATTGTAATGCATGCCATTTATTTCTCACATAGTGTTATTTTATTTGTGATTATCCTAAAAGAAAACAGAAAATATATTTCATAACTTAAAAGTTATTGCGTCAATTTTATGTTTCGCTGTCTGCAGTTAAATTAGATTGCGCGATGGCATTCCCATTCCCATGGTGATCTTATAACCTTACTATTTTCGTACTGGTTTATGATAAATTGGAAGCCGGTGTTTTTTTTTTGTGTGTGTGTGTGTGACGCCATCACTAGAAGAATGCCTGACAGGTCTGACGGACTCATTATATCCGGTTGCGCCATATTCTGACATATTAAACAAATTCCTAATATAATGATTGATATAATTGTCCACATTTAATAAACGTTCACTACGTGCATTACTCATTATGTAAAACGGATCATATCGCTGTATGTAGTATCACATTTCCGCGTTGAATCATGGTCGATTATCGAAATTAAGGAAATCATTGAATTTGATTTTTCAAATGGGTTACCATTTAGGAATAGTAGTTTGTATAATCGAAAATTTTGAATAAAGTTATAAATCATTGATTACTCTGTTGGCTTATATGTGAAAAAAAAAACTCTGAGAAGAGTGAGTGGACAACGAAGTCCAATATTCAAAAATAATTCGCAATCTAGAGTGTTGCGTTTGTTCGATTCATTTTACAAATAAGTACAATCATCACGGTATTGCCTCGCTCATTAAATCATATCCTCGAATGGCCTCTGGATCTTGATTAGAATTGACTACCTAGTAATAGATTGTATATTCGATCAAGATACTATTTAGTGAGGTAAAATCTCTGGTCAGGGAAATCACCAGTTGCTTCTTTCTATAATGCATAACTCTTTCAAAACCAATATGGATGCTGGAAATAGTACGTGTAAGTGTATAGATACGTATTTTCCATCCTTCATAGCGTAGGCTTATAGCGTAGGAGATTGTACACAAAATGTACAGAAAAACGATTGGGATTCGGACTTTAGTAATTTATCCTGTAGCCAAAGTTAACAACTGTAAGAGTAAGATAAAGAAGAATTCGTTATATATATATATATATATATATATATATATATAAAGCTGAATATCTGTGTGTGTGTGTGTGTGTGTGTGTGTGTGTGGTCAGTAATAGGCTCCTTTATGGTTGACTATTTTAAAAAACTTATTACATATAATGATAGAAGATGTATCAAGACACAGGAATGGGTATGTTTGATCTGGTAGAACGATGGTTCATAAATATTGTGGGGACTGCGTTCGCGCCTGGTCCGCAAAGTATGGAAATAAAAAAATTGAAAATTAAAAAAAAACGTTTGCAAGTGTTATTGATATAGATGTACATAATAATAATTTGATAAGTATGTTTTAACTTAAATAGGGATGGTATAATAAAATTGTGGGGTCTGCGTTCTCGCCTGGCCTCCATAGAATGGAAATAGGCACAGACTTTAATAAAAACTTTTCATATCTATCTAGGTAAGTATAATTTGATAATTATGTTTCAGTTTGAAGAAATATGGTATAATAAAAATATTGGGTGTTCGTTCGCGCCTGACCTCCATTGAATGGAAATATGTCACAAAGTTTAACAAGGTTTTTTAAATAGAGATTCACAGAATATTGTGATAAGTGTTTCAGTGTGAACAGGTATGGTATAATAAATTATGGGGTTTATCTATTTTATTTTTACTTTCATCATATTTTGCTTTGGTTTTGATACCCCAAATTCGAAGCTATCTCTTTATAACCTTCCTTTTCATAACCTATCATACTTTCATAAATCAGAGTCCATTTTCTGTAGGCTGTTTTTGAACCAAGTCAACGACGAGTACTTTTGCTAGTATATATATATATATATATATATATATATATATATATATATATATAATAAAAATTTACAATTAAATTTACCAAAATGATCCAAGAGTGTAAAACTAAAGTATATTGTAAATATTAAAGAATTAATATTTATAAAGTTATCTCAGCCAGATGTAAAAGCTTGATAAAACCAAATAGGAGATAGAGCTTATAATACGAGCAAACAGTTAATAAAACATGTTAAAATACACTTTGAAAAAGAGTTAAAAACATATTTAATATGAAAAGGAAACACTTAATAAGTGGATAGTCCTTAATCCGTGGAGTTTCGAAGAAATACTTTCCTTCTCATCAGAGGATAGGAATTAGCAAAATGCGGGATCGGATTTTGCATACAAAAGTATTTGATGAAATAACAAGTAAGTCAAAGATCTTACTTGATAACAAAAAAGTGAAGCAGAGGGAATATGGTGAAGAAAAAGGTGATTACACGTGAATGGATAGTCTGGTGAAAGATAAATAATCCAATGACAGTAAAATCCAAAAATATAACTTCAAGAAAGTTAATTGAATTTCCATTTGCACAAGTAACATCCAAGGAAATCCCGTAATTGGAAGAAGGTCCAAAATAATTCAAATCCATGAAAAAATTCACAAATATTTACAAAGAAAAGAAAAGGGGAAAATTCCAATAATATTAATAAAAGAAAAATAAGATATGCTTTTCACACGGTTGCCGAGACATTATAAGAAAGATCAAGGAAGAAGAGAAAAAATTAAATGGTGATAGAATTAAATATAAGATAAAAAAGCAAATGTCAAAATGACCCAGACAAAAAGAATGTTAAAAGGCGCAAAAATGAATATAGGGCAAAAAATAGGTCAACTGAAATGTACAGGTTATTACTTAAGAAAATGTCAGCAAGAGTTGTTAAAAGACACTCAATGGAATAAATAAATAAATTAATAAATAAATGAATAAAAAATAATAAATAATAAATAAATAAATAAATAATAAAATATAAAAATAAAAAATAAAAAAATTAAGGGGAGAGGATGGCCGTTATCGGCAAATTCAGGATAAAGCAACTAAGTTTGTAAGTAAATGCATATAGTAAAATATAAGTAAATATACGTGCAGGATATAGATGTATGGGTAGATAGGAATATTTAAAGACCAAGACGGTAATTGCAGATAAAAAACCGGCCAAATAAAGAAGAAATAAAGAAGTAAAATAAAGGATTATTAAGTTATAAAGTATTAAGAAAATATGTAGAAAAAAACGATAAAGTTAAAGAAGAATTATATATCTATATAAAAGGTAAAAGTAATAACTATGTAATATCAAAATTACCATAATTAAATTTGGACTTATGTTTACAGAAAGAGATCAGTTCGTTTTTAGAATTTATTATATTGTTACTTTGATGGAGAGTAAGTATAGTTATAGCTTCGGTTGTGCAGAGGCGACATGGCTTAGAGCCTTGAGTATAAGACTTAACTTTTTTATGATAGTCCATTTGATTGAGAAGGGGGTATTGTTAGACTTTTTTTTTAATAAAAGTGGTTAGAGAAGTTCCTTGGTTATTATTAGAATTATGGTTGTTAAAAGAAGAAATGTGATTTGATATTCTTTTCTTAATTAATGTTGAAATATTTTATATATGCATATATATATGTATTATGTATGTATGTATGTGTGTGTGCATGTGTGCATATATTAGGTTTTTTAATATGAGATAATATACACTGATTTCCACAATTAAAACACGCCTCAGATAGCGTAGCAGACTCTCACAAAATATATCCACAGAAACGATATGGATTCGATCTTAGGAGGTTGCTCATGTAGCCAAAGTTAACAACTGTAATATAAAGAAACAGTCTTTCTATGAACATATATGCGTGTGTGTGTACATATATTAGATTTTTTAATATGAGATGATGTATAATTATTCCCTACAACAAAACAGCGCGGCTGATAACACACACCATAAAAATCGCAACCTGGAAGTTCTAAGCTTACTTGTATTGTTCATATGAACCAATGGTTCAATGGATAGTGTTGAATAGTAATCAGTTTTATGTGACAGTCTTTTTTTTGGAGGGGGGTGGTGAAAGTGCAATCCTTAAAAGTGTAGGAGATCCTAAAAATTTGGTTAAGAAATACTTGACACGTATTCATGTCCATTGTTGGCAAAACGAGATAAATCTACCCCAAGGATTAAATATACATTCCTGTTAGAACTGGAAGATCACTGTGAGCACCCGATGGCTTACTGGAAAGATTTTAAACTGGAACGATATCGGGAAAACCGTTGCCAATAATGAAGTTATCTTATTCATACGAAACGAGGAAATGAGTTCAAATGTTCTTCTACACTCAATATCGATAAGACGCGCATACAATGATCACAACACAGTGATAATAATGCCCTGATGAGAAATGTAGACTATATACTCCAAAATATAGCAGAGGAAATAAGAAAGTTTAATTATATACATTTATAGAATAGAACATTTTTGCGTCCTCTTATCGCATACGATTAGTGCTTAATTGTTATTGTAATATGAGAAGCAAATTAAATCAGAGAAATAAGCGCCAATAAATATAGTATCTGACTATTACGAAATAGCGATTCTGACTGAAATAAAAATAAAACACTGCGATGCAATTTACAAGAAATCCAAACTTTTTCGTATTTATCAATGTGTATTAACCCAATTTAGGGATTAACTCTAATCCACGGATTAAAGATCGTGGGTGGTTATTGACTAAATATGATTTGTTATGATAGAAAATACGCCCCAACGATGAATCAGATTAACATCATCAGGCGTCTTAGAAGTGACTGTTATTACAGCATGTTATGCAATTAACCTGAATTTAATGAGAAGATGTTATAGTGAATACGTTGGCAGCTGTACTTCTACGAAATTTCGACCGATGCGCCATCCGACCTTGTTTATATGTAGTAAGCATTTCGGCATTTTCTTATAATTTCCATGGAAAGAGCTTTTTGCGCGTATTTTCTGTCTGTGAAATATATCATATCAGGACTACTTCTCAGCTGATTACAACTTAGTCGAATTCAAATCTAATGCTAATAAGTGTTGTCCAATCAAAAGAAGCGTAAACCATTAATCAATATTAGTATTCCCATAGTGTTTATACTATCAGCTTACAATCATTCCCTATCCATGAAACTTTCTTTAATAGGTTATGAGCTCAATAGTAAAAAGACGAAGACAGCAGGCACATTAAGAAATAATCGGTATAATCACGTTGCTACACCGGTCTCGTTGCCGGTGTTTTTGGGCGTCATTATGAACAGGATTTTATCGTCGTTGTTGATAGCAGGGATCACCTTGCTGGAATTGATCGCGTGTAAAAAATCAGTGACAAGACATCTTACTTTTATAAAAAAAATATAGAATATTTTATTTTTCATGGGCGGGCGGTTGATCCCACAAACAACCGAACTTAATTCTTTTTGACAGGTGGAGTGGGAGACATAGTTCCAGCAGGAAACGCCAGTACACGGGTCATGCTAGTATAACTTATTTCTATAAATATACATTTGTAATGTATTTTAAAAACATATTTCTAGCAAAACAATTTTTGTAAACAAACATATTTCAATGAAAATAATTAGTTTACAGATAATAGTATCTGTTCGCTTACATTCTCGACGGGGTCTTCAGATTAGGCTACATCGTTTAGTATAGAAAACTTTCGAAACATAAATTCGCTTGTCTCGATTAATATGTTATTCCACCATGTCGTCCGCTTTTCACATTTTTTCGCGGTTTTTAAATGGTAAAATTCATCAGTCATTTCAGACGGAAACATTCAGATAAGAGATCTTTATTTAAGCAACAGAAACAAAACTTAAACTTGTGAAGTATATATCATCATCATGTGCTATCCTTCGTGCCCGAAGACGACTTCCTGTGAACCATCATTCTCCACTTGCCACGGTCGCGACTGATGGTCTGCCAGCTTCCAATAGGGATCAACCTGTCCTTTAGATTTTGTTTGACGGTGTCACGAAACCTGAGCTTAGGTCTGCCTATGCCTCGTACCCCATCCTGCAGTTGTAAAAACAGTATCTGTTTTGGTAGTCCGGAGTTCTCCATTCTGTTTACGTGCCCGGCCCATCTCAGGTTTTTCCGGATGAACAGGTCATACATACTTGGGAGGTTGGCTTGTGATAGGATCTCCCAGTTGCTGACAAAGTCATACCACTTGACATTTAAAATCTACCGGAGGTGTCTCATCATATAGGTGTTGAGCTTGCGGGCTACCAGTTTGTACGCTGGTCAAGTTTCTGCACCGTGACGAGAGGATGATAGCGCGGTACACCAAGCATTTAGTTCTTAAAGTCAGGTCATTATTTTGCCAGACCTTCTGTTTGAGTTTTCCATAGGATATGGAGGCGTTAGCCATTCTTGTAGAAATCTCCTCGTCCATTTTGTTGTTGTTCATGACCGTGGTCCTTAGGTATTTGAATTTGCTGACATTGTAAAGCTTCTGGTCTTGAATCTTAATTGGCTGGCTAGTTGCTGGTGATCCAGGGCCTCATTGGTACATCATTTCGGTTTTCTTAATGTTAATCTTCAATCCGAAGGCCTTGGCTGATCTTGCGAAGCGAGTTATTATGTTCTGAGCATCCTCGTGACTATGCACTACAAATGCGGTGTCATCAGCAAACATGAGCTCCCATACGAGTATCTTTGTTGTTCTATTTGCGAATTTGTATGCATTGACATTTAAAAGGTCTGCTCCCGGCCTAGATCGTATAAAAACACCCTTATCACAATTTCTAAAGGCATGCTGAATTACAACTGACAGGTAGAGTGAGAAGAGGGTTGGAGCGAGGACGCAGCCCTGTCTGACACCATTCTGCACGTCCAACGGATCTGAGAGCTCGCCCTTCAGCTTCACTGTGGCTTTCATGCCTGAATGAAGGGCTCTAACAAGGCTAGTGAAGTGTGCAGGAAAGCCAAGCTTCAGCGAGACTTCCCAAAGAGTGCTTCGATCCACCGTGTCGAAAGCCTTCGTAAAATCCACAAAGATCATGTACAGCCCCATATTTTGCTCCACACCCTTTTCCTGGATTTGTTTGAGTGAGAAGATCATATCCGCTGTGCCTCTGTTTGCACGGAATCCACATTGTGCCTCAGGTAGCAAGGTTTCAGCGTGGGCTGTAAACCTGTTCAAGAGAACACGAGCGAACACTTTCCCAGGAACTGAGAGCAGTGATATACCCCTGTAGTTACTGCACAGCCTGCGATCTCCCTTTTTGAATATGGTCACTAGCTGTGCGTCTTTCCAATCTTGAGGGACAGTTGCAGTAGTCCAGGCATGATTGTGCAGAGAGTGCTAAGTAGTTTTAGTCCTCCTCGTTTGATGATCTCAGAGTATATGCCGTCAGACCCAGCTGATTTGCCATCCTGTAACATCAGCACTGCTTTGCAGATTTCATCTGAGTCAGGGCATATATCCATCCAGTGCTGTCTCGGGAACTGCTCCAGGTTGATTATTGCTCGTTTGTCAATGTCTGGTGTCTCGTTTAGCAATGTTTTCAAATGCCCAGTCCATCGTTTTAGAAACTCGCATTTGTCAGTGAGGAGAGTGGAATCGTCGCTTGCAAGTAGTTGATCGGGATGGCTCACATTTGGGCCCCAGACTGCTCTCATACTCCCATAGAAACCCTTCATGTCATTGGTGTCAGCCAGAATCTGTAGTTCAGCAGCCTTAGCCATCCACCAACTGTTCTTAAGTTCCCTACATCTGCTCTGGAGCTTGCTGTTTGCCTTAGCATACTTTGCTTTGATGGATCTAGTGTTTCTGAACAACATTGGACCTGTTGCAACGTTTCTCTGGTTAATAAGTTGCTTGATTTCTTCGCAGTTCTCATCGAACCAGTCCTCATGGCGTTTCCCGACCAGCCCGAGACATTCTTTGGATGTTTCATAAACAGTTTCTTTGAAGGACAGCCAATCTGAGTTTACATCTCCGGTTGGTTCAGCAAGTCTCTCATTGAGAGCATTCACCAGCTCTTCTCTTACATTTTGACGTTTCAAGCTGTTGGCATCCAGCTTCTTAGAGGGGTGGTTCTTTATCTTTATTTTGCGTCGCAGTTTGAATCTTGCTAGTGTCCGGATCGTTATGGTCAGTGTTGCAGTTTGCTCCCCTCATTGCTCTCGTGTCCAGGATATCTGGGAGGTCACGTTGATGAGTGATGACGAAGTCAATGAGGTGCCAATGTTTACTTCTAGGGTGCATCCAGGAGTTCCTGTGAACAGGCTTGTGTTTAAAGAAGGCGTCGGTGATGTAAAGCTGATGCTCAGTGCAAAGTGAAACGAGGAACTCCCAATTTGAGTTGATTTTCTCGCATCCATACTTCCCTAGTGCTCTGGGTCAAATGATATAATCCTGTCCTACTCTGGCGTTAAAGTCTCCCATGAGTGTGATCTTATCCGGTTTAGGTACGGATGGTATAATATATCAATAGTTTCCTGAGAGCATATATAGCTATCAGGGTACACCAACGGTCTTCTGAAAAAGGTAGCCTGAGTGTCATCAGCCTGTCATTTATCATATGGGGCACTTCTATCAGTTTCGTCACTAGCTAGTTTTTGATGGCTAGTCCGACACCGGACTCGATTCTCTCACTAGAGGCTCTGCCACTCCAATAAATGGTGTAGCCAGACTCTTTAATGGAACCGCTCTCTTTGAACCTAACTTCACCTAGGGCAGCAATATCGATGTCATATTTTTCTAATTCGCACGATATAATCGAACTCCTTCTTTCTGGTCTTACCGAATCAGACCTGTCAAGCATCGTTCGTATGTTCCACGATGCAAACTTGAAGTTGGGTGTATTGTGAGCCTTATTATCCTGGGCGACGCCCTTCCAGCATGAGTTCTTTTTCTGTTTTCGTTCATGGTTCGTAAGGAATTTGCTGAAAAGATAGTTTAAGGATGAAGTGGGTTTTGTCAGTTGCCATTTAACCCTCTCCTCCAATGGGGTACGCCAGACAGGCAAGGATTGCCCAAGACGAGTCGGCAGCTCATTGGTCGCAGCGACTAGCCAGAATGACTTAACAGAGCGTCACAGTTTCTGTTTTTTTCTGCCTGGGTTGAGCTTCCCTTAGATCCCTGCACTGTTAGTCTGAAGTTCATTTTCCAGTGGCGTCCGCCTGGAGGCCAGCACAGAGTCTTGACTGACAGCTACACTTCCATACATCTGTCAAGCTCTTGGGTGATCGGTTCCGCAGTGGTGATGGATGACAGACCAAGAGATGCACTGGATCGCGTTATGGAACCGGTCGCACGCGCGTACACACACACACACACGTATATACACACACGCATATGTATATGCGTATACCCGCAAGCACCTATATTCATAAACACACAGAAAAGCACATCCGTATCCAGGCACCAACCAGCATACGCCTATGTACAAATATATACATAAACACATATACACATCTGAAAAGCCTCCATGAACCCGCATAGATGCACAGATGCACCTGTATATTTACAAACACCCACCCAACAACATATACATCCACAGATCCAGGGAAACTTCCTATTATAAACATTTAGTTATAAACAATCACACCACCCATGCGATCGGTGCTTACACACACACACACACACACATACACACATATATATATGCATGATGCTAATTGGCCGTTGACCCCCCAAAAAGGAGGGTTCGTACGCCCTTTGAAAGGCCCTGTTTTTAATCCTTCTTGGAGACTAGCCACCCTCCTCACCAGACAGGTTGGTGGGGGAACCGGTTTAGTCGCCGGTTATCCGACCATGTGACAGGTAGTACTAGGTTACATGGTACCAGTAGCATATGACATGACCTGACAATTGAAGTATATATATATATATATATATATATATATATATATATATATATATAAGACGAGTGATTTTAAATAACTCACACTAAGACGATGTACTAAAACCTAATTATTGCACAACATTATTGTGTTTGTTTATTGTCTTAATCCATAAGAAAATGATTAACACGAATCACAATCTTACTTGCGTATTTAAATAGATTAACTGGATTATCGACATTATTTCCCCAATTCTGATTAAAACGGAAAAGCTCATAGCGGGAATTTTGGAGAATTTCTTTTTCTTCTACTTTTTTCACTCGTGCTCACTTAAATGAAGTTAATCCGGTTAATCCAAAATCTTCTTTACTTTTTCTGGCGTCTGGTTTCACATGTTTTGAACCGATGAAATGGTTGTTGCTATCTTAGTTTTACACCCACGTCCAATAATAACGTTGGATAAAAAATACAGACTGAAAAAAAACAAACGAAAAAAACAAAAACAAAAAACAAAAAACGTCTAATTAAAATAGGATTTAATAAAACCTTAAACTATAACTTGGAGAAAATGAATTGTGTATGTGGCTGAAAATAAAATTAGTATCAAGCTATTTTCTTGCGAAAAAAAAAATTAAGCCAGGATACTGTTGAATTTTTCCCTTGCCGAAAACATTCGTGAAACATTTTGTTCGAACTGAACATGTTCACAACATTGATGTAAATTAATGCACGGTAAATTAATCTCGGAATAGAACTCATTATTTCATATTTTAAGTAATTAATTAACAAACAAGTTTGAGCAAAAATTGTGTATATGTTGACCTTATTTTTCTTCGTGTGATTATATATGACAGATAGATAAGGAAGTGGTAGCAGAGAGACGTTGATACTATGTCTTTGCTCTGCTGTTATTTTAATGCCAAGTACTCATCTGAGATCCAATCTATGATGCCCCCTTTTCAAACCTTCACAATAAACACTCGTCTAGCTAACACTCTTTATTTCTTTCAAAATCTAAACATGTATTCCATAAACAAAGTTATATTCTTAGAACAACGAGCCCATGGAACTGTTCCCTAGGCTTCCGCTCAAGCTGGCTACAATATTGTCATCTTCAAGTCCAATCTAAACAAGTTATTGCTGAACCATCTCCTTAAATAATCAAATCGTTACAAATTCTCACAGCTAACAAGTACCACGTTGTTTTTCCGATGACTACAGTACATTTATTAACTCTTGTCCTTGAGTGGCCTTCAGATCTTGATAAGTGGTGACTCAATTGTAAAAATATTTTTTCTATTCCTCTACACCTCAATGTAAAACGTGTGTTGTGTTCTCTTCTTTTTTTACAACGAAGTCACTACTTATCAAGGCCGAAGCCACTCGAGAATAAGGGTTAAAGAGTCAATGGGACAATACAGTAATCGTTAGAAATGTAAATTTGGTGAATTGGATTACTTAAGGGGAACGTCTCGTCAATACGTTTTTTTACGTTGGACTTGAAGACGACCATATTGTAGTCAGCTGGAAAGCAGGAAAACGGAAGGGAGTTCCACAGGTGTGCAGTTCTAAGAAAGAAGCTTTGTTCATGGAATTTACATTTAAGTTTAGGCAAAGATAAAGGGTGGGTGAAAATTATTGATAGTATTTTCAGCTAGACAAGTGTTTCGTGTGAACGAGCACCTGCCATGAAAATAAGGATAAAGCAGAGACAGGCTCTGTGGGAGAGAGGTTGCATGGGAGAGAAAAGCGCATCCTCTACTAGACTTCAAAGTCTATTTTGAACTCTGCCAAGGCCTTTCTAGCAGCTCCTGCTCAGATGTGGCAACAATATTTGATCCTTGGACGCACCTGGCTCTTATATAGGTAGAGAATTGCATCAACATGTAGATATCTATTGTGTTTTGCTTAACTGATTCGATTTAATAGCATTGCGATAAATAAATTTATACCAGAAGAATTCATTACAGCTACTATATTTAGAGTAATTTATTATAAAATAGTCCGTGCAAGTAGTTTGTATGTGTTTGCCTTATTTATTTTTCCGTGTGAGTATCGATGGCAGATATGTAAGGAATGGTAGAAGTTCATTTTTCTCTTACTACCTGGTAAATGAGTGTTGGGTTCTCTTCTTTGACTATCTTTTGCTTGACTGTCCTTCTCTAAGTTAATTAGCAGGGAGATCTTTGTCGTGTTGTTGAGTATTATTTGTGCAAAGATATTAGCAAATAGATTAATTAACTCAAGTGCCATTCAGAATAAAATTCGGTACAACTATAAATTTTAAATAAAAATTGATTAAAAAATTACAAAAATTAATGTTGGCTTTTTGCAGGCATCACGTTTGTCAATAGAATTTCAATTCTAAAACATATAAGACTATTCGAATTGAAACTATTTACTAATTGTTCTTACTGCTATTTTGTTTCTTTCGTTGATAGGAATAATAATATTTTGGTTGAGTTGTATCGTAAATTAGGGGAGCAATATGATAGACGTGTCCTTTCGTCGTTTAGTATAGCATGACTAACGCTAATAAGTAAGCATACTAGAAATTTGTGTTAAAGGAAATAACAACAGAATTAATAAAAGATTATATTCTAGTTACACGATTACATGAATATGAAGTTGTTTGTGTAAGTGAATTATTTATCGATGTCCATAATTTCACACAATTACTATTCCTTATAGAATTGAAGAAAAGCAATTAGATAGTGCGCATGCCATGTGGGAGTATCTGTGACATACATGTATGAAAGCGGAAGCAGGTTTATTCCTTATTTAAACTCCATCTTGCGTGTTGTAATATCCTTTTTACTTGATTTATGTTTGACTGTTTCTGGCAAATTGATTTGACCGAGCGTATTCATTTTACACCGGAAGAGATTTTTATGTGGATGTAATTATAGATATGTATCGTAACTTATCATTATCACAAATTCTCTTGTTTCAAGTTTCTGTTTAGAGAAAATACATAAGATTATTTCAACTTAATTTATTTGTTTGTGCTCGTGCTTTTTGCTTTTATGAATTTTAAGTTTATGTATAAGTGTTAAGCTTATAAGTTATAAAATACCGAACACACATCGTCCACTCATGTATTAATTCATAATAGATCATCTGTCGGATTTTTATCTGTTTGGTTTGTCTATCTCACGAACTAGCCATTGCTAAACTTTACTTACCCATTCTGTTTTCACAGAAATCACGACCAATCAGATAATGTAATAAATAAAATAATCTATCTATATATCTATAATAGCAAAAATATGTGTGGACTCTAGGAACAGTTTTGATTGGCTAATCTAATAATCAAAACTCCACATAAACGATGATTTCAATCATCTTAATTTCAGCATCAAATGAAATACAATCATTTATTGTTAATCTTTATAATATTATACGAAACTACCCCCAAAAGAAATTTTATATGTGAAAATTGCCATTTATACTCAAAACTTACGTCTGGTTTCTATAATAATACATCTGCACGCAAATATACGCTTTTTTTAAAACCCTAAACACGCCTCATTTTAAAAAGAATCGTCTTTAATTATCTCTCAAGATGGAGATATTTTCTATCTATGGGTATATTAGATGATCTGTTTAAATTGTAAAATGCACATTTTTTTCCTATTTTCCGAATTGAACCTTTAAAAAATACAATTATACGAAACTAACCCAAAACATATTGAAAATACGAAAACTGACGTTTTAATGTAACTCTTACGCAAAATATTATCGCAAAATTTCATGCAATAACAAATTCTTTGAAAAAAATTATTTTTCTTTTTGTTTTTTTCATTTTTTTCTTAATATTTTCCTTGTGGGTCGGGAGTTAATTCGATGATTTTTAAACAATCTTATTATTTAGTAGAAGCATAAGAACATTTTGAACAAAAAACAGACATAGATTACTTTAACTTTGTAGCCAACCCCCAACACATCCAAAATTACTTTGCCCCTTTCTTTCTTTTTTTTTACTACTTTTCTATTTACAGACTCAACCCAATCTGGTATATTAAGCAAGGTATAACCAGTTTTCTTTTTTGCATTTGGTGACCATTGTTTTACATAGGCTTCACCACTTATCAAGGCCAAGAGGCCACTCGAGGATAAGGGTAAAGAATGTACAGTAGAAATTGAACAATATAGTAACTGTTAGTAATGGAGATGGGTAAATTTGTTAACTTATATAGAACGGCTCATCAAAAACTTGTTTACGTTAGACTTGAAGACAACCATATTGTAGTCAGCTGGAAAGCAGAAAAACGGAAGACAATTCTATAGGCGTGAAGTTCTAAGAAAGCAGCTTTGCTCATGGAATCTACGTTTCGGTTTAGGCACAGATAAAGAGTGGCGGAAATTACTGATAGTGTTTTCTGCTAGACGGGTGTTTCTTGTGAAAGTTTGGCGAGGGGGACCATAGAATGAAACTCAGCCGAGCACTTGCCATGAAAATAACGATAAAGCAGAGACAAACTCGCAACATCTCTTCTGTGAGAAAGAGGTCGCAGGAAAGAGAAAAGGACACCCCCCACAAGGCTACGAAGTCTACTTTGAACTCTATAAATGCAGGACCAGTCTTTCTAGCAGCTCATGCCCAGCTATGGCAACAGTACTACATCCTTGGACGTATCTGGCTCTTATATAGATAGCGGATTGCATCAGCAGTGAGATATCTACTGGATCGATAGAAGGATTCCATCATTTTTCCAGCGGACTTGGGAACGGATTTAATGTATGTGTTCCATTTAAGATCAGGAGTAAAGGTCAAGCCCAGAAGCTTGTCAAAACATGAGACCTCCCCAAGACGAGAGCCATTCATTTCAATTGATGCCAGATGGGGATCAGAGCGTTGATGATGTAAAGATAAAAGCTTGGTTTTAGATTCATCAAAAGTAACAAGCCATCTCTTTCCACATTGTACCACTTGCTTAAAATCAGAGGATAGATAATCAGAAAGAACTTGGTCATTTACGGTCTTAGATGTGCTGCCATAGATAGTAGTGTTATCAGCATAGATGTCTACGAATGATGTAAGGATGTGATTTGGAAGATCATTAATATAGATCAGGAAGAGAGTTGGGCCCAGGATGGACCCTTGGGGGACTCCAGCATTAATACTAAGAGCTTCTGATTTCTGCCCATCAGCCACTGCTCTTATGAACCTATCAGAGAGAAATCATTTAATAATTGAGAAGATATTTCCAGCTATACTGTAGCTGGATATCTTGTGAAGTAAACCTTTATGCCATACCCTATCAAAGGCCTTTGCTATGTCAAGAGCAATTGCCCTAGAAATGTAGTCTCCGTCGAGAGATTCGCTAATCCTATGAGATATAACTGTAAGCACATCTAGCAGAACGGAAACCATATTGCATGTCACTAAGAAGGTTATTTTTGCTGAGATGGTTGATTACTTCTCTATTTAACACAGATTCCAGCAACTTACTCATGACACACAGGAGACTTATTGGCTTGTATTGTGAGAGTGATGGGCGATCACCTGAATCTTAAATACTGGGCATACTGGTGAGATTTTCCAGGGTGACGGGAAGCAATTCTCCTTAATACAACGTTTAAACAGTTTTGTAAGTATGGGTGCTAGTTCTGGTTGAAGTCTTTTGAATACTATAACTGCCATGCCGTCAGGACCGGTTGCTTTACTGGAATTAAGGTTTTTGATTAGTTTGGCAACATTACGTACAGATATTTGTATATCACATAGCATGTTTTCTGATACAGGAGGAAGTATTGGAGGTTGGCAGCCTTGGTCGCAAAGGTTAGAATTAGCTGCAAAGTTCTTCGCAAAGAGTTTGGCTTTGTCTGATGCTGACGAGATTATCTCAGGTCCATTTATGAGAGTTGGGATAGAGCATACGCTTCTGTTCAGGATTCTGTTTGATATTTGCCAAAACTGGTGGGAACGAAGACGCTGCTCAGCTACTTTGGACTTGACGGACTGAGCATAAAAATCTCTTGCGTCCTTTATTACTTTTTTACAGTGGTTGCTGGCAGTCCTGAAAGCGGTTTTCGTCTCAGTACATCCATCACGTTAGAAGCAATGGAAAAGTGATTTCTGTGCGCAATGGCAGCAGCACATTCCGGAGAGAACCACGGCTGGCTGTTAGGTTTATGCTGGAATATCTTCGAAGGTATTAAACGGTCTATATCTACAATTAACCATTCTGTCAGGTTTGGTACTATAGAGGACACGTCCTTTTTAAACATGTACCGCAGAGGCAGATCTGATATAAATGTGCGGAAGCTATCCCAGACAGCCATAGAGTATCGATATATTGTACGATGGAGAGGTACATCTGGGGACTTATTACATTTAATTTTTATCTTAACTGATACAACTTGTTATATTTATGTTAGGATATTTTCTATTTACATCTTTTTATTACTGAATGCTTGCTTAAATTATTTATAGATTTAAGAAATATTATTTTTAATTTTGAATTTCTCTTGTATTTAATAATTTTTACATGTTTGAACTGTTTTTTCGATTTTAATGAAAAAAATTATCGTAAAATTTCCAGCAATAACAACTTCTTGAAAAAAAATCCCCCTTTTTTTCATTCTTTCCTATTAACTGAAAAGTAGTTTTAAGAAAATAATTTTCATCTGCTTGGCATTTTTCAAAGAATTAAAAAATATGTGTGTACAGTAAGAAATAATTTATTATAGGTTATGGTCAGCCAATATTTTGTGAGGCATTTATTAATATTTTCTTGTGGGTTTGTGGTTAATTCGATGATTGTTAAATTTTTGTATTATCTAGTAGAAGCAGAACAACACTTTCAACGTTATAACAAAAAAAAAAAAAAACAGGCATAGATTACTTTAGATGTCACAAACTCCAAAATAAAATTACTTTGTCCCTTTCTTTCTTTTTACTATTTTTCTATATTTTCGATATGCTAGTATATAATATAAAAAATATAATAGATACGTTGAACATTTTAAAATATAATTTCCCTTCTGAGGAATCCACATTAAGTAATATAAAACACTAAATCTTACTTTATTACTCACATACAAAACCAGATTATTCTCATATATGTGGCTTTTCTTTTACACATCAGCAACATATGTTGCAACATATACGGACACATACTGGAGAAAGAGAGAAACTGAATGCCTACTGGAGAGAAACTGAATGCCTACTAGACACTATCCTCGAGTGCCTAAGGTCTCTCTGTACAGGGGTTTGTCAGAAATTCTGATATGAGGACACTTCATTGGAAGTAAACCCTGACTAAATATTCAAAGAAATGGTGTGCTATCTCCTCAAGCCATCCAGCACGTCCCTCAGTTTGCAGACGGGGGCACCCCCTTTAGCAATAAAGGGCAGCTTTGAATAAGAAATAAAAAGCCGTGGACAATGGGGAAATCAAAACAACATATGAAAGAAAATAAAAACTCATACTGGCAGGTCGGCACCCAGGATAAAAAGGGCCCTTCAACCCGTTCATACGCCAGGCGGGAAGATGCAAACAATGGTGTAAACCTTCCGAACTCTGGAAGTGGCTCTCCAACCATGACAGAGGATAACCAGGGTCAGCCATCAGGCCTTGATAACAGAGGTCCTGGCCCCCAAACATCAAATTCAGCAACAAGAAGAAAGAAAAACACAAGAGGCTTAAAAGCTCAGCCGTGGTCTGTTGCAGAAAAGAAGGTGCTACTGTTTTGCTACCACTACTCGAAGTTCGAAAAGTGGAGCAAAACATCCACTGACATTCTTACCGAGAAAATAAAAGATACTAACCTACCTGAAGAGAAAGACCAAACTACCTAATGTTTGGATGCAGGATCCTTCTAGCCAATGCGCATTACACTGCTCGCCACAACAAAGTATGTAGATACTTACATTGGAAGATCTGTGGAGAGATGCAACTAGATAGGTCGACAAACATCTGGGAACATGAACCACCGCCGATAACATCAAATGGAAAACTTACAGTGTTCTACGACAAAGACATACAGATATATAAAAGACAAGGCCATCAAATCAAATATAGTTATATGGAACAAGCCCGAAAGAACTGCACTCATTATCAACGTCACAGTTCCAAACGATTTTGGCCTTAATAGAGCGGAACGGGAAAAGATAACAAAATATCAGGACCTAAAAAATGATCTAAAAACAACATGTACTCTGAAAGAAATAAACATTATACCGGTTGTGACAGGAGCAACTGGCCTAATAAAAAAGAACCTTCAAAAATACTTAGAAGCAATCCCTGGAAAACCAAGCTGTAAGGAAATACAGATAGCAGCTATAAAGGGAACAGTGTCTATTCTTAAAAGAGCCCTCGGATATAAATTTAAATTATAATAGAATAAAGTGTTAGCCCCAGGAAGGAGCCCCTTGATCTCTTCAAACTAACAAAAGTAAAATAAAAAAGGGAGAAACCATATACTTGTTTGTAAGGAACGGAGCTATGTTGAAACATATGCAACCGCAATGATGGCGGTCTTAACAGAGCTGAAAGAGAGAAACAGACCAAATACCAAGGTCTCATGTATGATATGAAAAGAAACTGGAACCTAAAGGGGATATCGATCATACCAGTTATCATAGGTGCCACAGGACTTATGAAGAAGAACCTGAAGTCCTACCTAACTAATATTCCTGGTGAACCAAGTGCAAAAGAGATTCAGACAATTGCACTTAAGGGAACAGCGAGAATACTAAAAAGAGCTCTCGGTTGGTTTCAATAAAAAAGCGGGGCAATGTTGGCAGCTGGTTTGGCTGCCCCATACCCGGCATTACAATCTTCAAAGGAAGAAAAAAAATCAGTTAGACATCTAATATTTAAATAACTTAAGTAAGAAATGTGACTATATGGTTAAGAGTTTTAAGACAAATATATTAAAAAAGAAACTATATTACTATGTAACAGCACGGGCGAACACATGCATAATCGAAAATAGATTGTGTTGCAATATATTTATGTGCTACAGAATAGACGGCCCCATAATGAAGGGAAACTATATTAATGATCTCTCAGATTTAAGCATTGGGATCATTTCAATGAAAATATTGATGCACATTTAATAGATCTATAAATATATAGCTTTATATGTGTATATCTATATAATTATAAAACTCTGTAGAACGTCTGACCGCCCTTGCGTGCATCTTGTCTCTCAAAAACATTGTTGACATAGACACCAGCTTGTATTTAATAAAATCCACAAACCATTTCCACAGTCCAACGATATTGATTACAAATAACCTTCATTCTTTGCTTAACTTGTAAACATAGTTTCGTGATTGAAACTATGTTTTATTATGTTTTAGTTTCGGTTTCGATTCTACCTGATGGCACTAAAATCATATCTTTTTCATTTTGAAATCATATTTTTTGTTGTTTTTCTTTTAAGGCACCTCAACCCATTTCAGGTTATTTAATGCCGAATCCAGTGATTTTGAAGAACAATATTTTAATAGAGTATATTTGTTTTTTTTTTCAAGTCGGTTTCTATTCAACCCATAACTGGGACCCTAACAGGTACTACCACCCCGGGTTAAAGTGAACCTGGGAGCAATGATAATTGAAGGGTGCCCCCATACTCCCCAAAGCCCACACGCTGGGGCCTCACCATCGGATATAGTTTGAAATCATAACTATATATTGGGTACAATAGAGTATGAAATAATTGACCCTCTAATAATATATGCGAAATCTGCGTAAATTAAAACATCATATTTAAGCGTATTTTACGACCTGGCAAGGTCGAGCGCCCCTAGTAGTATAAAGTCGGAAAAATTATCTAGGTCACAACTTAATTTCAATGCTAAATCGCTATTTGGTTCTGACTTGCAAAGTAGGAAAATTTAAAATCGCGTCCAAATTTAATTCGTTTTTGAACTTACTAATATTACGACTACGATGTAAAATTAAAAAAAACATATATATGAATAGTTATTTACACTTTTCTTGTATTATTATTTGACCTCTACTAATTTGAAGGTCATATTAACAATTTCAAACTAACATTTGGATAGAAATTGCTTAATAGCCGCGCACAAATAGAAAAGCAACTTATTGTAAAGTTATAAAACTAAACAGTGCCTCGTTTTCATTTCCAAAGACTGACGTGCACTGTAAACAACGCTTCAGACAACATTTAATAGTTAAAATAAAAAGCAAAATACAAATACTCAAGAATAAACTAAGAATTCTCCAAAGCAATCCCAAAATGTGCTTTTCTTTCACACACGATGGAATACATGCGATTTATTTTAAAGTATAAACTATAAAACAGCGTGTTGAAGAAACTTAATTATATTTACACACTAGTGAGAAAAATATCAATATTAAAAAAAAACACATTTTTATACTTGATAAAACAACAGAGTAAACCCGATTTAAAATCATATGTTTGCAAACGAGTATTTTTTTAGTAGTCGAGTAGGGGTAGAAGCTGCAAGTGTTTAACCGTATGGAGCACACTCAGTACGCGAGTTTCTCTATTATAATACTTCGAAACGCATACTAGGTAATATAACGAAAAGGGTAAAACTTGCAAAACAAAATAAATATTCCCTATAAACAGAAATTGCATTTACAAAACAATAAAATAACTAAAGCTTGACTAGTATTTTCATAAGAATATTAAAAAATAAACAACCCTATATACTTCGAAACAACAGAACAAAAGTTTCAATGACTAGTATACAAACGAGTACTTTTAACCTGTGAGTGAATTTTAGTTGTAGGTTTAACTCTTTAGATTCAATTGTCAGATCGGAGGACACTTAAAATACATTAGCAAAGTACTAAGACTTCTACTCAGTTACAGATGACGGATTAAATGAAGGGTTCCGTCTGAAATTCCGTGCAGATTCCCGAGTCGACAGAAAGATTCCGAAGTTCGACAGAAACATTCCGGAGCTCTGCAAGATACACATGAAGAAAGTCGGACATTACATCACCTGAAATGTTGTGAGAATAACGCTCAAAATCAGAACAGTAATCCAAATAATACAAACGATCACTTTTTATTTCCAATAACATCAAAACTAAGACATTTGTACGTTTTATAACACATATATTTTCGACAACTCAGAAAGACTAACTTAACAAAGGATTCTGATAGGTAATCTACCTACATATTTATCCTCAGGCAGACAAAAGCAGTTATCAATAACAGAATTCCGATGAATGGTAAGTGAAATATCAATGTAGATAAGAAATAAAGATTCCAAGTTATTTGATCTACCCTTAGCCCAGTGGATGCGAAACAGATGTTGAGAATAAGAGGTGATCTTATTCGCAGCAACTTGGCATTTTGGACATTTAAATATAGAACATAACGACGCACCAACAATTGTTACAATATGACGATTTGCTGCTTTTCATTCAATATTTCATTTATAAAAATTATCGAAAATCTGTTATCGAAAAATATAAACGATGATACTTAATACGATATCCAGTTTATTATTGCAACAGATCTAAGATGGGTGCGCGTTCCAATTGGGTTAGTGATTCACATATTTACATTATACGAAATAAAGTTAAATAATTCTGTAAAATTTAGTTTTCTATGCACAAAAGTTTTAAAGGTTCATTTCGTAAGAAACATCATATAATGGTAAAAAGTGTTATCCTCAAAGGTAGACGCAAATAAAGAAGTTGGAAAACCATGTTCTACATCGGCCCTTTAGAGAAAACAAGCGAAAGCGCTATCAGCGAAATATGCAAAAAATATAGACTCGAGAGTTTTAAAAAAAAATGGTTTGCTAAAATATCCTATCAAAGATGTATGCTAACGAAGGATCAATAAGACTGCAATAATTTGACGATATATAATATTAATAAAACTAAAAGAAAACTACATTTTAATAAAGAAAGGTGTTCATTAAAAAACCTGAAATTGTGAAGTCGTTCTATTAAACATGATAAATACGAATGATTATTTCGAATTCAAAAATAATTTCAAATACTTAAAAATAAGGTGGGATACAGAAAAAAGGTTTCACTCTGATATATTAGTAATCCATTTTTTTATTCAATCTGTCTGAGAAAATAAAAACGGATACTATTACCAAAAAAAGATAGAAGTGCTTTTCAGTTTCCATTGATAAAATGTCAGCGGCCAATAGTTTTCTGTGGTTTTTTATTTCAGCAATTGTCAAGGATATTCATTTTTCAAAAACAAAATCCTTTTGCAGAAATGAAATACTTTTGACATGATCTTTAAACGAGCTAAACCGGTTGTAAAATGAATAATGCCATTTTACTCAACGATCGCAGAGGGTGGGTGGCTGTGCCTGAGTATTTTTTGTATTTTATTAAAATATACGTTTGTATCATAATATTGGAGAACAATACATTTAGAGAAAATAGTAAAATATGCTGGTGAAAACATGCAATAAAACACCGTTTATATTATATATAAAGTAATGCTATTCTAATTTTAAAGGTTTAGTGCATATCGTAGAATATATAATCGAAATATTCAGTTACATTTTGATATGAGAATTTGTTTTTAAAGAAAGTATGTTCTTCAGAACATATTCTTAATCAATTTATCGATTATATATAGCTACGGGCAAAATGAATGCCGATACTCAAACTGTACAAACATTTTGACTCTTCCCTTTACTTAAAAATTCACCAAAAATCAGGGAATTAACCAATTTTAATGAAATTTTCAATATTTATCAAATAATGATCGCTGAATATAATGAACTAATTATTTTTATTAAAATCTTAGTGGAAATGTATTATTTTGTTTAAACAAAAAATACTTTTACTAAAGTTATGGTTTTCAGTAGTAAATAAAAAACGCAAGAATATATTTTTGTTTTTTTTTTATATAAATAAAGCATCGTAATTTGTAACAATAAAAAAAATATTTTTTACAGGAACATTACGAAAAAGATCCCTGAAGTCTGTATTAATGAAATAGATATCACTCAAAGAAACTTAATTTCTCGAACTACCGATATTACGATTGAATTAAGCATTGTTTATTTAATATTTTCACACAAAAAAATTATGATAGCAAAATATTTCTACTTTTTTTTAGATTATAGATTTTGCATAATTTTTATATGCAAGATTTTAATAATTTCCTTACTCGTAAGGATATGAAACTTTCGGTGTAACATAATTGTTGTATAATCTCGAGCAATAATTAAAAAAAAAATTAAACAGGAACATAAAAATAATTAAATTAAAAAATTATAAAAATTGAGACAAACGTTCAAAATAGGAATGTATGGATGCACGTTTGGGAAAAAAGAGAAATCTGACACCACTACCTCCTTTTACTATCATGACTTCATTTTGAAACAGCGTTTTGGTTGGCTGGAATTTTGGACTTCCGTATTATGGTGTTTACAAACTGTTATCGGTTGCGTTTGCCGGACGGCATAATTACTTGCTTTTTAAGGGTTAATTAAGCTTTATTTTGTAAAAAAAAGATATTTTTGATTTAATTCAATATCTTAGGACGTTACTTTACTAATTACGAGGGGCGTGCAATAAGTAATGCTCATGACCCACTTCTAAATCATATTATTGAAAATTATTTTTATATAAATGTGTGTATGTGAATTGCGTTTTATTTAATCTATATATATATAAAGTTGTACTTCCTGTCTGTTTGTTTGTTCACGAACTCCTTCTCAGATTTTGAAGAATGATCTTTATACTGACAGCTAATAGAGAATATACCAAAACGACTAGAAAAAGCATTGAAGCACAGATATTAGGAACACGTGTTATCTTGAAAATCTACAACAGTATAGTAAATAATGGGAAATCAACAATTCGACCATTATACAATAAGCATGTGGTTGTTCGCACGGCAACCGAGAAAGCAACTGAGAAAGCTAACCGTCAGTTTGCCTCAAACTCTACGTTGAACCCAGCAAACCACTCCCTCCCTGATTTTCCTTTGCGTACTGAAACGACACTAGACGATCTTAAAATCACCCCTTCTCAAGTACATGATATCATAAAAAGCCTAGACACCCCAAAACATGTGGACCTGATCTCATCCTGGCTGTGTTATTAAAAAATGCTCCGCTTAGATTGCCCCACGTCCTCCAAAAAATTTAAATAAGTCCCTTAATGAATCATGCTTCCCTGATTGCTGGGAAATTGCTTCTGTGCTATCAGTTTACAAGAATTCTGGCGAAAGAACCGACCCATTTAATTATCGCCCCATTAGCTTCCTCCCACTTTTGGCCAAACTATTTGAGTCCATAATTAATAATCCTCTATTCCATCATCTTACAGATGCTAAACTGGCCGATCATCAATATGGATTCAGGTAAGCCCGTTCTACTGCAGATATTTTTTTAATCTCTGAACGATTATGCCATGCGTTGGTTAAGGCAGGGGAGGTGAGGGTAGTAGCCCTATATATACCTAAGGCTTTTGACAGGTTATAGCACGACGGTCTTTTCATGAAAATCAGATCCTATGGTATTGTGGGACGAATAATTAACATAATCAAATCCTCCTAAAAAAAGAGAAAGAATAAAGATTACCTCGACAGTCGTACGTCTAAACAGTGTGATATAAATGTGGATGTACTTCAGGGATCGATCATTGGACCTTTATTATTCCTGATATTCAAAATGACCTCTCTGATAAAATAGTCTCTGAGATGGTTATATTTGCTGACGACATCACGCTCTATAACATGCACGAGAGGACATCGAACGAACACACATCTTAGGCAATGGCGGAAACCCTAGAAGAAAACCTCCAGTCTGTAGTGGCATTGGGTAAAAAATGGATGGTAACGTTCAATTCTTCCTTTAATAATTACAAAACACATTCCCAATCACCAATAGCTAGAGCTAAAGATACAATACCTGAAAGTACTTCATTTAAACTCTTCGGCTTAACGTTCATAGTGATCATGAGCTGGAACAGATGTATCGAGGGCATTGCCGCGGCTGCTGCGAAGAAGGTAGGCTCTCTCTATCGTGCTAGAAAGTTACTTACGCCTGAAGGTATTCCGTGCCACTATAAGGCCACCATTCGCCCATGTAATGAGTAGTACTGTCACATCTGGGCTGGCGCATCTGCTACTAGTCTATCACTCCTGGACAACGTTCAAAAGAGAGTCGCCAACCTGATAGGTTCTGAACTGTCATCTAAGCTTAAATCACTGTTCCATCGACTTTAATGGTAGATCCTCTGACGAACTACAAGCCTCTGTACCCCCTCGACATAAACCTCCCGAAAAAACCGACAAGCAGCAAAGTCCTACCCCTACACAGTAGAGATCCTTAGTTGCAAGAAAGCTTTCTACTCTAATAGTTTATTCACCAGATTATGAACTCCCTTTCCGGGTTCCTTCTTCTTCAACTGTAGTGACACGCAGAATTTAAGTGCAATGTGAACAGAAATCTTGCTGACCAACTCCCTTCGTAGTAATTCTTCAACTTATGCCCCTGTTAGTAGCGTGCTATATCAAAGTGACACTGTGCCTTGTTTGAGATCAAAATGTTATTTCAATTATATATGCGTTCTCAAAGTACATAATTTACTCTGATAAAAAGGGGTACGTCCTTTTCGTAGGATTTTACTTTGACCTTCCTATGGTAAATAAAGGAAATGTTATTAGATGTATAAAATAAAAATAGAGCAAACCAAAAAACAAATGAGAATATCCTGAACGTTTGCAAGGTCACCATTCGCCCATACATGGAGTATTGTTGCCACATCTGGGCTGGTGCATCTATCACTATCCTCTCCCTCGATCCACGATGGCTTTCCTACGAGATCAGGCAATAAATCGATTTAATTGAAAAATGGATGATTTCACCTATTTCGATGACAATAAAAATATCGGAATGTACGAGGGGAGTGCAATAAGTAATGCCACTTCCAATTGTCTGATCTAGCTGAAATTTTGCATGTGCAGTGATTTATATCTTTACGGGTTGTCCGCACAATTACAGCTCTGAACTAATTGTGGTATCTGTTTTACAGGTGTTTGAACTGAGTCAGGTGTGAAATGGAGCCTGTTGAATGTCGAGCAGTGATCCGGTTTTTGTATTTGAAACGACGCACACCACAGGAAACTTTTGATGAAATGAAAGAAACTTATGGGGATAATTCCCCAGCATATGATCTTGTAAAATGCTGGCATCGCGAATTCAAACATGGCCGGAAGTCTGCGGAAACAGCTCCCAGACCTAGTCGCCCCCTTCTGCCATTGATGAGCCATCTGCCCGTCAAGTTGAGGCTGCCATTTTGGAAGATCGGCGCATTACTATTCACCAAATAGCCAAAGATGTCAAGATTAGTACAGGGTTTGTGGAAACTATCATTCATGACCATTTGCATATGCATAAGGTGTCTGCCAGATGGATTCCCAGGTTGCGCACACCATTCCAGAAGCGAGAATGCATCGAGGATGAATTTGGAGATGTGCCAAGAAAATGAGCCAAAGTTTTTCAAAAGACTGATTACACAAGATGAAACCTGGCTCCATCACTATGATCCAGAGACCAAAGCCTAGTCAATGCAGTGGAAGCATTTGGACTCACCACCTCCAAAGAAGGCAAGGCAGCAGCCCTCCGCTGGCAAGGTCATGCTCACAGTCTTCTTGGACCAAGACGGAGTAGTGATGACAGGTTTCCTGGCAAAGGGTCCCACAATTACAGGAGCCTATTATGCTCCACTTTTGAGGAGATTAAGGGAAGCTATCAAAATCAAGAGGAAGGCAAGATCAGCAAAGGTACCCTCCTCCTGCAGGACAACGCTCCGGTCATGTCACCAGATCAGAAGCACGGGCGTGTGGTTATGAAATCCTCTTCCATCTTCCCTACTTTCCTGACCTTGCACCCTTTGACTTTAACCTCTTCCCAGCCATGAAGTTGTTTTTGAAAGGAAGGCGTTTCCCAGATGATGCATCCTTGATTTCTGAAGTCACGTCGTGGTTGGAGGACCAACCTGGGGTGTTCTACAAAAACGATCTCCAGAGATGCATCAAACGATGGGAGAAATGCATAACTCTGGATGGTTCCTATGTAGAGAAAGGCTAATAACAGTGTACAGTTTCGTTGCTCTAATAATATGGGAAGTGGGCCAGGGGCATTACTTATTGCACGCCCCTCGTAAAACATTCGTTGATCATCATTTAATCATGGATAGCGCCCGTCTCCTGCTAGTATATAGAGAGGCAACTCGAGGATAAGAGTACAGTCGTTAATGGAACAATATTGTAGTAATTGTTAATCGTGGACACTTTGTAAATTACATTACTTAAGGGGACAAATCATCAAGAATATTTTAAATTTAAACCTGAAAACGACCACATTGTAGTCAGCTGGAATTATATATACATACATACACAAACACACACATATATATATGTATATATATATATATATATATATATATATATATGTGTGTGTGTGTGTGTGTGTGTTTGTGTGTCTGTACACATTCAAATATTCATTGTTTATTCATATTTTTATTTAATTTACGAAAGAATACGTGCCGGACTTATAAGTAATATATATATATATATATATATATATATATATATATGTGTGTGTGTATGTGTGTGTGTGTGTGTGTGTGTAAAGTAATATGATTCTAAATATATATATATATATATGTATATATATATATATATGTTTATACACACGTATTCGTTGTTTTTTTACCTAGAAAACCGTTATCTACGGCAAAACACCTGCCCATAGATAACGACTTTTTAAGTTAAATATATATATATATATATATATATATATATATATATATACCAGCAGGATGTGATAAGTGTATTACAACATATTAAAATTGTAATAAAGAGTCATTGGTTTCTGCTCAATTTGTTATTTGTCCTCAAAAGAACCTTCTCCCACCCGCTGTCCAATTGACGCGGATAATAATTGCCTGTGGATCAATTTCCTTTACCCATGATCAGCTGCTCTCTGTTTCCCGCCAATTGCGGATATTAAAAACCTGGGTGTGGCGTAGTCGAAATAAATCGTTAGCAACAATAGGATGCAGGCGGCTACTTAGACACAACTTCCGGTGTTTATCTTGCTAACAAAACAATGTTTAATGCAAGGTAGCTTATAAATTATCGTTTTGTTTGTTTTGTTTTATTAAACGAATTTTTCGTTTTTTATACAGAATATACAATTTTACAGTATAAATTATATAGATATAAAGATAAATCATTTAGAATGCATTTCATATATAGTACCTATTTACTATGCCTCCCCACGGGACAGAGTTAGACACCAGGGTCGTTTTTTAACGTGGAGAAAAGGTACAAAAATAAAAAAAATGTCTCAGTCGTGAAGGACTGCTCCTCCACCGAAAGAGAACAAGAAATGGGAGTGCAGCACCTGAAGAACAGATACTACAAGTAGCTATTCTACACTGTCTTGATAAGTTTTTAGAATCTCACATCGTCAATATCTGCAACAGAGACATAAACTTTGAGATCATGAATAAGTTATTATAACAATGCAATTTACAATGTTTCCTCGTTCATTCGGATGGAATGAATAAGTAGGAGATATTATTTTGGAATGTTAATCGTATTAATGAATATCTACTTAATATACCAACCCCTTAAAAGAACTTGAAAAATATAAATGGCGTATTAGTAGATGGTTAAAAAACAAACTATTTTTTAAAAATTGTATATTTTGTTATTTCATTTTTCCCCTTGTAGTAAAAAAACCCAGCTTATTATACGCATACTAGGTTTATATACCCAGTGTTTCCATGTTAGAAAATATTGTCGGGCGAAGGGTTAAGTCATATACTATTTAAGATACGTTAAGTATCCTAATTTCTTACGATTTTCCTGATGACATTTTGGATTTATGGAAGCATAAAATACACCAGTTTTCATTTATGAAAATTAATCAGAATGTAGCTTAAAAGAGAAATATCTCTAAGACCTTTAATAGATAAACACACTTCCGCTGTTGAAAGCGATTTGCGTATGGAATAATAATTGAAAATAAATTTAATTAAATATAGATTAAATTAAAAATAAAAAATAAAAAATTCTGAATAATATTTATGAATAAAATAATGAAGACAATTCTACTACAATATGCAAACACGGAGCTAATCATTGAAATAGATTTTCTTTAATGTAATATGCAAATAGGGTTACTCATTGAATATAGGTTTCTTTCGACTTAATAGTATATATAGAAATCATGCTTCATTATAATACATTGGGTGTTCAGTTCATAAATGAATATATTAACCTGGAAATGCAACCATGAATAAAAATCCGAACACCACAGTTATTTATGATGTTATTTTACGTATTTTTGATTTTGATTTTCAATTCAATAATAATTTTGGATTTAAAAACTTCTGACAACAATAAGTGATTTTAATCAGAGATGGTGATGCCAAATCTGAGGCTTGTTTTGCTATTAATTTAGATGCTTATCTGCGATTCACCGACGTACATACATGCATGCAATCGACTTAGTATATATATATATATATATATATATATATATATATATATATATATATAAACAGAGATGTGTGTGCCACAGACGATTTCTGATTGGTTAATCCAATAATCACATCTCCTAAAAAACTATGGTTCCTACGTTCTTAAATTTACCATAAAATATTATGCCCTTATTAATTGTCCATCTTGGAAGGGTCTATTTTTTTCCTAACTTGCCATTTACAAATTACAAAATTACGAAACTTACACCAGCCATCACAATCCAACCTCCAACACACGTCCGCCATTCTGGCGCTAGCCGCACACACGTACACACAACACGAAAACAAACGCTGTCCTCCAAAGGACAGACTAGTAGTACTACTACCCAGCACACGCGCACACACGCACACATACACACATTCACTACCGTCCTTGTGTACGTCACGTTGTTATGACAACCAAGCCCGTTCCCGTTTATCCATTCATTTGTTTATACTTTCTTTTACTACATTTTTTATTTATTTTTTATTTATTAAAGGTAAGAGAGTAATTCGGGTATGCATACTAAACTGTTAACCGTTAGTTTGCGTATTCGATCCTGATCAATTCTACTTTTTTTTAATTCTATTTGTTTATTAAATCCTATCCTAAGCGGGGAGGGGCTATACCCTTTTCTTCCACCTCCCCCCAAGGCTGGGTTCCTAACGGAAGGGCATCCGATCCTCCACCCACCTACGGGCAAGCAGGGGGAGCTGCCCACCATCCCCCCACCAAAAGGGTATTTTCTCACCCGAAAGGGAGGAGCTTGGCAGTTTCTCCCTCCAAAGGAGGGAGCCGGTGTCCCCCCAAGAGTGGGGGGGGCGAAGAGGCCAGGAGGAGGTGACTTTTTTCTTTGGGGGAAGGAGAAGCCTCCAGGCACCCTCCTCCCTGAAGGTGGGGTTGGGGATTATCTCTCCCTGAAGGGGGGAGGCCGGCACCAAGCATGTAAATCCAGAGGGGTGACTTTTTTTGTTACCCCTCGGAGTGGGAAGGGGACCGATCACCCAGGCAACGCCGGGTAACCCCTGCTAGTATATATATATATATATATATATATTGTGTGTGTGTCCGTTTCACTTTTTCTAAGAAACTACAAAGCCGATCAAGTTAAAAATTTTGTATAGAGATTTGCTATCATAATATACAGTGAACTAAATATTATGATATCTGATCGATTCACAATTAAAGATTAATGAAGATTAATATTTAATAAAAACAATACACAAAGTTAATATAATATTCAACCACCATTGAGCATAAAACACTCATTTAAAATCAACAGGAAAAGATTTGGCCATTCTTAAGACGCTCTCTCTCTTTCTCTTTCTCTCTCTCTCTATATATACACACTCTCTCTCTCTCTCTCTCTCTCTCTCTATATATATATATATATATATATATATATATATATATATATATATATACAAGCAGGGTACCCGATATTGCCCAGTCGTAAAATACGGTAAGATATTATATTTTGATTAATACAGATTTCGTATTTATGATTATATTATATTGGACCCAATATATAATAATAAGTTAAAAAGTTAAAAAAAAACAAAACTCATGCTCAACCAACGAGAATCGAAACCAAAACGTTTAGCTTACGATGAATTTTTTGCTTCAGCCGTAAATGACTGAGCTATGAAGGCATCTTGCCAAAAAGGTTAAACTTTAAAAAATGAACTAATGCTTACTAAGTCATGCATGAATATTCATAATGCCGGCCTCCGACCTTCACATGGCAAATTTATTCATTTTTTTCACACTGTTGTACCAATTTTCCCGGGCTAAAAACCTAAATATAAAGGTTGGCATGGGTTCCAATACCCTATCCATTAAGTTTCATGTCCGTAGAAGAAAAACACTAGGAGAAGTTTGATGAGCAAAATTTTTAAGCAAAAATATATACGTATAGAAAAATAAATATAGATAAGTGTTGCGTTCACTATGACCTTTTTACGCAAATAGTACGCATGTATAAATCATGTAGAATATCTACATTAATATAATTACGCGTAATAGTTAACTAAAGAGATAAAGAGAAAGTGGAAGGGAAAGAGACAGACTGTCTCGCTCTGTCTGTCTGTCTGTCTGTCTATCTGTCTATCTATCTATCTGTCTGTCTGTCTGTCTCTAGAGAGACAGGCAGAGAAAGACAGAGAGTAAGAGAGACACACGCATATAGGTAGGCACTAGTAGCATCCATCCATCCATCCATCCATCCATCTCTCTCTCTCTCTTTTTTTCTCTACATATATAGTTATTTATATATATATAGTTATAAAGAGAGAGAGAGAGAGAGAGAGAGAGAGACAAGGACGGAAACAGAAAAAGACAAACAAATACATGTAGGCACTAGTAGCATCTCTCTCCCCTCTCTCTCATTATATATATATATATATATATGTATATATATATATATATATACATATATATATATATATATATATATATATATATATAAATACATAATTATCTATATATATAAAAATGTAAATGTTGGTTCGTTCGGAGTTAATTGTCTAAAAAAAAACACTGGACGGATGGCTTCCACGTTTTAGTATAATATGTTTACTATATCCATGTGTGTTTTTATATATTTCTTTTTAATTATAACATTATACTTAATTTTTCTATGATAAATAGCTGGATTTCTTTGTACCGAGAGGCCATTTTTTTTATTTAGGGACAATTATTTATTACCGCTTCCTGTCACGTGACCAGTGTTACAATTTTAGCGGTTTTCCTGCTAGATCTGGAGATTTCGTTTACAATCTAGCGGGAAATTCTAGAAAATCTAGAGGTATTTGGCACCCAGACACCCGCATTAAATTGCTTGAAAATACTTTAAAACATAAAATAAACTCATTCATGTAAGTAAAAAAAAATAGCATTTATTGCCTTTGGTAACAATTATTTATTGATTATTTGTTTTGTTTTTCACCTTTTTTTTCGACTAACCATTCTTAAATCTCACTATAAAATCGATTTTTCCAAGTACATTTTAGGTGGGGGGCATTCAAATCTCCCCGAAGGGGTTTGTATTACTGTACACGGGTTTGTATTACTGTACACATAAATTCGAAAAAGTTGTCAAAAAACAATTATATAACAAATAAATGTTATCAAAGGCAAGATAAGTTACTTTTCTGCCAAACTGGTTAGCGATTTTCTGGACATTTCCTTCTCCTGATCTCGCGGGTTTTTTTTTAAATCTCAGTTGACAACATTGCATCACTAAAAAACACTACAGGCTTAATGTAAACAGAATGTGTTTACAATATCGGTAAATTTTCAATGAGTTTTTTGATAATGTAACCATGTGATTGAACTTTAATTTAAATTAACCACACGTGGTCGAAAAATGAATGCCGACGCTCAAAGTGTATACACATTTTGATTCCTCCCTTTACTTAAAAATTCACCAAAAATCAGGAAATTAACGAATTTTAATGAAAATTGCAGTATTTTTCAAATAATGATCGCAGAATATAATGAACTAATTATTTTTACTTAATTCTTGGTGAAAATGTTTTATTTTGTTTAAACAAAAAATACCTTTACTAAAGTTATGGTTTTCAGTAGTAAATAAAAAACGCAAGAATTTATTTTTGCTTTTTTTAAAGCATCGTAAATTGTAACAATAAAAAATAATTTTTACAGTAACATTACGAAAAAAGCCCCTAAAGTCCGTATTAATGTATTCGATATAACTCGAAGAAAAATGAATTATCGGATACTATTCAGGAAATTAAAGATTCAATTAGATTCCTATTTCAGTCACCTAAATTATTTAGGGTGAAATGTGTTTAGGAATTTATAGCCAAACCTAAATATATTTTTTTTTGGTAAATATCCAGATACGCTTCTACAGAACACCGACCACTCTAATTTGTTTGGGAGGATGTGATGTTGGGGCGCGCGCGCGCCAACATCATATCCGCCCCCCCCCCGCTCGCGTCCCCAATGTACAAAGTAAAATCTTCGGAAAATGTTAAATGGTGTTCTAATTGGTAAATGTCGGTGCGTTACTTACGGAAAATTTGAAAATTCGATGTTCCAGGTAAAAAACCCCCCAGATAAATTACCCCCCCCTACTCGAACTTGGTGTGCTTTCCTTTTCTTATTTTATTTCTTTTTCAGCTAATTTTAAATTTTCCACCCAAAAAGCGCTATAATGTATTTTTGAAAATTAGAAAATTCTATGTCCTGGAAAAAAAATCCCCTCCCCCCAACATAGTTTGCTTGGTGAAGCCGTCGTTTATGCTACAGCGTGCATGCGCGTAGCATAAACGGATGCTGCAAAATGGTGGAAAGAAATTCGTGGGTTCAGGGGTAAATACCATGCAAACGGTAAATTTGCCCCAAGTTTGACTATCAGATTCATTGTCAGCGACCTCAATTACCTATAAAAAAACAAATTAGAGTGGTCGGTGTTCTGTAGTAGCGTATCTGGATATTTACCCTTTTTTTCTTGCTTAAAAAATAGCATTAATACAGTAAGTTAGGTAAACTGACTTTTTCGTTTAAAAATGGAATTATTTCCCTTTCGTTATTAACTTTAAAAAAAAAAAAAAATTTTTTAATAATTATTTTGTGGGGTTTGTACACATAGAGTCGAAAAAGTTGTCCAAAAAGAAATATATAACAAATAAATGTTATCAAAGGCAAGATAAGTTACTTTTCTACCAAACTGGATATATTTTTCATGTTTTTATTCAATGTAACATGCTTATTCAGCTCGAAAACTATACAGTGTTTACCGATGTATTGGAACATTCAAGATGGCGGCCCATTCTCTCTTTAACACGGGAAGTGTGGGAAAAGATGTTATAAATAAAAAACCGGATAAAATACTGTTAAAAACTCGCTCAATATATGTTACCGTGACATAGGTTGACATATATTCGGCGGGTTTTTAATAGTATTTTGTATAGTTTTTTATTTATAACACCTTTTTCCATACTTACGGTGTTAAAGAGGGTGTGAGACGCCATCTTGAATTTTCGAATACATCGGTAAACACTGTATGTTTTTCGAGCTGAAAAAATATGTTACATTGAATAAAAACACAAAAAATATATCCAGTTTGGCAGAAAAGTAACTTATCTTGCCTTTGATAACATTTATTTGTTATATATTTGTTTTTTGACAACTTTTTCGAATCTATGTGTACAGTAATACAAACACCAATTTTGTGTTTTATATACATAAAGTACAATTGTTGAATGTTACTGTTTTGATTATATTCGTTTGGGGGGCACAATTAAAAAATTAAGAAAGATTAAAATGAAGCGAAATTTAAGTTTCCGTTCCATTTTTACAACAACCGTAAAACAGTGCATACTCAGCAAGTTTTATCGTAATTTATAAGCATATTGAAACACTAAATCAACATTTTATTATTTTTTTTGCATAATTAATGATGGAAGTATTTTTCTGTTTATTTCCTTAACATCTGTTAAAAACAAAAAAAAATAATTTGTACATTCTCTTGAAAAAAAGAATCAAACTTTTCTCTACTTTCACATGTGCCCCATTTTAACAAACTGAGCCACAGCAACGCGTGGCCGGGTACAGCTAGTTTACTATAATAATTTAATTATATATATATATATATTTATAATCATATATATATATATATATCGAAGGATTTATGTTTCTCTTTCTCTCTCTAAATATATATATATATACAGTGATGATCATATTTATTGGCACGGTAAAATAAAAGTTAAATGTTGTCTAATAAATTCTAAAAAAGGGATTAAATTAAAGAAAATAACAAAGTATATTATGTATTTTTAACTGGCCTTTCCGATGCAGCAATCGGATTTTAGAAAAAATAAATAACAAAGGAACAACAAACATAATTGCAAAAAACCCTTGTTCAAAATTATTGGCACGATTTATTTAATAATCAATTGTATAGCCTTTGGCCTTGATTACCTTCCTCAGTCGCTTTTCATAGTTTACAACCAAGTTGTTGCACTCTTCAGTAGTAATTTTAGCCCACTCTTCCTGACAATAATCCTCCAATTGAATAAGATTCTTAGGCTTCCTTTGCATTACCCTCAATTTTAATGTTCTCCATAAATTTTCAATTGGATTAAGGTCTGGGCTTTGTGATGGCCACTCCAAAACATTAATATGATTGTCCTCAAGCCATTTCTTAGTCAGTTTAGCCGAATGCTTTGGGTCATTATCTTGCATGAACCACCAACGACGACCAAGTGAGAGCTCTTTAGCGGAGTCTTTCAGGTTTTCATCCAATATTTTAACATAATCTTCCTTTTTTATGCTACCTGTGACCTTAACAAGTCGCCCTGGTCCAGAGGCAGCAAAGGATCCCCAAAACATCAAACTGCCTCCACCGTGCTTCACTGTGGGTATGGTGTTCTTAGGCAGGAAAGCTTCGCCAGATTTTCTGTAAATATAAGACACTTTATTATGGCCGAATAACTCTATTTTCGTTTCGTCAGTCCATAGAACACGTTTCCAGAATGCAACATCTTTATCAATATGACGTTTTGCAAAGGCTAGCCTTGCTTTCAGGTGCATAGGCTTCAATAAGGGAGTCTTTCTCGGACGACATGCTTTTAAACCAGCTCTCTTCAAAACTCTACCAACTGTATGTCGAGATACATTCACTCCAGAGGTGCTCTGTTCATCAACAATCTCCCCAACAGAGATCCTTGGGTTTTGTTTTACTTGTCGAACAATTTTCCGTTCATCTCTTGGGGAAAGAATCCTTTTTCTCCCTCTACCCTCTAAACTCATAACGTGGCCTTGCGATTTGAACTTGTTTATTATGGCTCTAACAGTGGATTTGGGAAGGTTTAGCTTCTTTGAAATCTTATCATAGCCCTCCCCAATGATATGGCATGCTACAACAAGCTTCCTGACGTCTTCGCTGTGTTCCTTAGTTTTAACCATGGCGATTGAAAATTATAATTTAGTCACTTATAATAGTTTAAATAAATCGCTATCTAAAAATTATCTGAAAAAATTATTCACTGAATTAGCGTTAAACAAGCATAATATGGCTATAAAAAAGTTCAGAAAGCACGTAAACCGGAAATTGATTGATATTATACTCATACTAAAAGAAAAACAAAGCCGTGCCAATAATTTTGAACAAGGGTTTTTTGCAATTATGTTTGTTGTTCCTTTGTTATTTATTTTTTCTAAAATCCGATTGCTGCATCGGAAAGGCCAGTTAAAAATACATAATATACTTTGTTATTTTCTTTAATTTAATCCCTTTTTTAGAATTTATTAGACAAAATTTAACTTTTATTTTACCGTGCCAATAAATATGATCATCACTGTATATATATATATATATATATATATATATATATATATATATATATATATATATATATATATATAAGGAAAAAGAGAGGGAGAGAAGGTGAGAGAAAGAAAGAGAAAAGGTGGATGTTACGAGTATGTGTTACCTGTATGTGTGCATCATACGTTTATTAGCTGCGGCGTTTTTCTCTCTTTTTCAATTGAATCCCAATCGACGACATCAGCTTTGGAATATTTACCGAATCAACAATTACTTTTTTGGTCTACCTTGGTTTGAATGTATCTCTTTCTGATCGCGTTTGTTTGTGCGTATGTCAGTAGCAATTCGGCTTCTCTATTCAGATGTCTTTTATATAGCTATCCGTATGTATTCTTATGTGTGTAGCTTCGTTTATCAGTCTTAGAAATTTTCAGTGTATCTGTTTCGATTCTTGCTTTCCTCTCTAATTTATATCTAGTTTAACCACTATTTTTATTATCTATGTTAGTGGTATTTTTTTACAACAGTTATTACCCTTTCTCTTCTTTGGGTAATGTATTTTTCGAATTTTTTTATTTAATTGTCCCCCTCAACAATACGTCGACAATGCCATCAACAAATCCGACAAGCAGCAAAATCCTAACCCCCTACACTATAGAGATCCTTAGATGCCGTAAAGCCTTCTGATAAAATAGCTTTTTCCTTAGGACTGTTGCAGTTTGACATTTCATCCTGGGCTCCTCTATGCAGAAATTCAAGTTTAATGTAAATATACATCTCGCTGCCCAACTCTATTACTAGTATCCCTGCAAATTTGGTCCCGAATAATAGCCCATCACAACTAAGTGGCTCTATGCCTTGTTTGGGGTGAAATGACAATAAAAAACGAATATTCGTTCTATTTCTCATTATCTTAATATAGAATCGGTTACCATTCATCATTGGGTGCAGTGCATTGTGCATGGTTATTAGTTTCCTAGTTTTTGTTCAGCTTTCCTGAATTCGTTTTCTTTTACTATATTCTCCTTTCTTCTTCTTCTTCTTCTTCTTCTTCTTCTTCTTCTTCTTCTTCTTCTTCTTTTGGCCTTCATGTCAAGATCAAAGTGTAGTATCTGTTCTTCAGATGCTGCACTTCCATTTTAGTTCTCTTTCGGTAGAGGATCAGTCCTTCACGACTGAGACAATTTTTATGTTTGTACCTTTTCTCCACGTTAAAAAACGACCCTGGTGTCTAACTCTGTCCCGTGGGGAGGCATAGTAAATAGGTATGAGTAGTAGTAGTAGTAGTAGTAGTAGTAGTAGTAGTAGCAGTAAATCGATGGTAAATCCTTTTGAAGAAGTGAGAGAACACGTGTTTATGATTTCATCTGTCACGTGTGCGAATTTTCAGTTACGATTTGAAATTGCATTAGTGGCGTGTTCACCATAGCGAGGGGTGGTGGTGGCAAAGTATATAAATCTAATGCAACCACCTAAACGATGGTCGGATTTTACAGCAATCTCCACCCACGATATTTTAAGATGAAAGAAGACATCTAAATGCGGAAATAAGAAATAACGAAACTGAAATTATTCATTTCCTTACTTCCTCAATCCAGGCATAAATCCCTGTTGAGAACTCAAGCGTCAAGATTTGAAGGTCCACTGAATAAGAATGTATCTGTGAATATATGACATTTCCTACGCAACATATCCTTTTCAATCATTCCATCTAGGCATAAACATATTTATTCACGCATATATACATGAATATATAAATAAATAAATATATATATATATATATATATATATAGTAAGATGATTGATAATTTATAATTATAATTAAAATATGTTTCATAAGGAGGAACAAAACAAAATCAATAAATTGTACGATCGTTTCGGAAACGATGTTTTTATTGGGATAGACACTAAGTTATGGACAATAATTTTAACATACAGTTTTTTTAAACAAAGTCTTCTCATAAACAAAGATATTGGGTGAGTTTTTTTTAAATTATGAAACCGATTTTTAATTTTTAATTTTA
>NC_136486.1:131054682-131072182 GCF_053919585.1 Euprymna scolopes | reverse complement strand
ATATATATATATATATATATATATATATATGTTGTGCATGTGGGGTGTAAGTGTTTGTATTTGTGTGTTTGCGGTGTCTATCTTATCTGAATTGTACCGATGACGTAAACCAAGAGCTATTTAATTAACTGATAACGTTTCATTTGCATGTAGACTATTTTCTTTTTGGTGAAATCGCAATAACCAAGCCCTAACTGCAAATGTAAACCCCCCCTCTCTCTCCTAATTACTAACATTGCGTGTGTCGTAATCTTCTTCATTGGCGCTGGTAACTACTTGACTGGAAGAGTTTGTAGATATATACACGCAGAAAAATGTCAGAGGCGCCCATGTGGACGGAGCGGCCTGTAGAGTATCTGATATTGTGCGCATCGTCATTGATGTTTGCCTAAGGAGATTCGTCGTCAAGTATCTACGATGAAATAATACAAAACAAACAAACAAAAGAACAAACAAAAAAGAACACAGACTCTTCTGTAAATATGGGTTGAGGTCAACGTCACGATTTTTGCAAAGTGATCACATTTTTTCAGAACAAAGTAAACCCGTCTTGATTTATTCTTAACCTTTTGTAGCTATTTTGTTTGCATTTTTTCATCACAGAATATATACTCAGGCGTGGAAATCAACTGTACGCATACAAATTATTATTAATAGGATTGTTATATGTTTGGATCCTATGCCAGTAAGTATGGTTGTCATGTATGTACATGTCAGGGTAACCTGGCGGAAACAGAAATAGCTGGACTGATTTATGCAAGGGTCCAAATTTCCCTAGTCAAAACGCGTTAGAAATGCAGGTTCGAATAATTTGAATAGAAATTATCACAGGTTTGGGGCACTGAACAGAGTTACTATGCAGTTCAAGTCGGGAAACAGAGAAACAAGACGTCCCCGAAAATGTAGAAATCTAACTGAATATTTCCTCGAGACTGTCTGTTTGTCGATCATTTGGAACCCAAGTAGGAAAATTACGTAAGAAGTAATACATGTGATCTATCTACCAACAATAAACCACTAAACTATTTGAACGCCAATGAAGCTCAGTTGTTTTCCATGCCTAAGTAGATTCGTCTTTAGTTGAACCACAGATCACAACCACAAGATGATCACAGCATAGAAAAGCAACGATGAAAAAGAATGATGATCGATGACCGTGCATGTATGTAAAGAGACTTTGTTGATTGTTTCTTGACTAGTCACTTGTACAGTCACACAGAGCTGGAGAGAACTGGCCTACTAGACACTATCCTCGAGTGTCTCAGGTCTCTCTGAGCAGAGGTTTGTCAGAACAATCTGGCATGAGGATACTTTTTCCATAGAAGTAAACCCTGATCAAATATTCAAAATTACATAGTATTCGCAGCCCAAATAAGATTTCATCACTACGGCTACCCCACAGCTTTTCCGAGGAATGGTGCACCTTCCCCAAGTGATATTACCTCAAGTAATAGCACGAAGCTGGATACCCACCAGACTAGATAAATTCTTATCCTGGAATCCAGTAAAACCATGAGACCAACATGGAAGATATACTACAACATATAAAAATGGTTAATTTGGGAGAGGAAAATTATGTTCTCAATTTCTTTACTAACTCAGTGTTTGAGAGATAAAGAACTTTAATAGAACATTCGAATATCTATGTATCTCATATAGAGTTCAAGTGTTAGCCCCAGGTAGTGGGTCCCTTGATTTCTGAGATCTTCGACTGAAGTAAAATAAAACAAAAAATGAACTAGTTCGTGTTTGTTGAAAACGACGTGTGCGAACGTTTTTTTTACACTTATTAGTTTAAACTTGTGTTATTAAAATTTCACGATATTACTATGTTATATATCATTACTGTCACTACGTCATATTCTTTAAAATCATTATATCACTATTGAATTGTATACTGGTACTTTTATGTTGGAATAAATCGTTTATAGACATGTTTTTATGTTGAATTCGATCTGACCAGGTCTTAGCTGTATTTGAAAAGCATATTACTTACCATTCTTAGTTCTACTTTGTCGTCGTTAATCACGATATACTTATAAGTATAGCCGTATTCACTGATCTATTTATAAGATAGAGCGTTCAATATTTGTGATAGAGCTTATTTAAATCTTAGGGCACTTATGCAGAGTACAGACCCGGATAACGTTACAATTTCAATACGATCAGTATCTTACTTAAGTGCATATTTTAATTTGAAATCATAGAGTTAAGAAAAGGGAAGGGGAGAAGCTATAATCATGGGTTGCTTTTGACATTTTCTCTAATATATTGCTTTGTTTTTTGGCTTCTATATATTAATAACACGCTTACACACACACACACGCACACACACACACACACATATATATATATATATATATATATATATATTAATCCCTATCATTCTCTAACTTTGCAGCAAACAGATACAATATTACTTAATTCGTTGCACCTTATAACAAATGCCCCTCAAATATTTCAGCAAAATTGGCTGAGAAGTTTTTAAGAAAATATGAACAAACATACAGATTAATACATATTCACACACACACATATATATAAATGCGTGTGTGTGTACAATGTTTATGAGTAAATTATCGTCTTATGAATATTTCATTTTTTGTTCGGGAAGAGTAACATTAGTTATGCAAAGAAATGACTAACAAAAACAAACATGTATCTTCCATATTAGTCTAGGCATTGGATAGATGTACGTTAATGCATAGAACAGCGGACTAGAGAATCAAGTTCAAATCCAAGAGAAACTTGCATACTTTCACGTTTTAACTCTATTAGAAATGCTATATAAACAGGATTTTAAGTGTACTAAATCGTTGCTATCCAATTATCTTAGATATATAACGTACTTGTAGAATACCCGCCCCAGGAAGAAAGGGTATAAGCAATGGACATAGCATCAAAGTTTTCAATTTTTTAGATGAAGGCTGATTGGTTATATTACTTGTATTGATCGGACTATTGTTCTCATGTTGAATGTTATTTGTACAATGTTTCTGGTTAATTGCCCTCCACTAGGAATGTTGGTTGTTGTGAAAAAAAAAGGAAAAAACTTACTGGCTCAGTATATATTTTTGTATTTTTGTGAGTTAATCTCGATTTCTTGAGTCATTGTTTCGAATTTGTGAGATTTCCTGCAAATTAGGAAAATTATATAAAGGTGAGACTGGTCACCCTTAAAGGTAAAGCAAGAAAAACACCATAAATCCGTGAAACAGGGAGGGGTAGAAAAATCGGGACTAGCTGATCATATATGGAAAGTAAAAACGAATACACTTCTATTTGTGGAACGAGATCAAAATAATTGGCATGCATGCAAGGAGGCAGTGCAATGTTAAAACGAAAAAGAAAATTTACTAAGCAAACTAAGCCTAGACTTTAGTAACATTTCGAAGTCTCTAATTTTAGAAAAGATAAATATTATAAAACCCTTAAAATAATCCCCCTAGAGTTGCCTCTCCAACCAATTTTTTCCCACAACTTCGAAATAATTATAAAAAAATGGAAACTGGCTCACAAAAATACGAAAAAATCTACGGAGCCGGTAACTTTTCTAATTTCATTTCTTAACAACAACTGACATGCATGTTGAAGGTCGAAGGACAATCCGACCGAAACGTTGAACTAATGACACACAAGATGAGAACAATAGTCTGATCAATACTAGTAATATAATTATAGCATTAGTTTAACATTTTCAGGTATCTTTCCTCTGTGGTTATGGTACAGTTTCCATGGCACACTTCTAATTGATATAGTTATAAATTATATATCCCGTAATCTAGAAACCATACTCCATAATCCATCATGATAAATAAAATAGTGTAAGATGTTATCAAGCAAGCACATATTATTGACGCTCGTTTGAAAAATATACCTGAAAATGTCATGCAAAGCAATTCATTTTTCAATTATTTCTTTTGTAATTAAAAAGTTTTGTGAGAATGGGTATGAGTTTGGACTATTGCACCTACTGAGTGGTAACATTTCGAACGAAAATAATATATACCTAAAAGGTTGACGACAGTATATATTAAGCATTTCACAATGATATGTCCACTCAAATAATTAAAAACTAAACAAAACTTTCTGTTACTCACTGTATTTTTAAGAATATATATTCGAAAATTTATTATGATGCGTCTATTAGTTTAGTAGATTACATTGAATATGTATATACTAGCAGAACGATATGACGTGTCCCACGATTAAATTGTGATCAATGAATGTTTCACACTTCCATATTTTTCTTGTCATCCAAATCAGATACATCGCTCATTTTTCAATCAAATCGATTATTTGCCTTCTCTAGTTGGGGACCCATCCTGGTGCACCGGAGTGACTTACTCCACAATACATTGTACTTTACATTGCACTGTATGGAACTTACTGTTGGTTTTATAAAATTAATTTCCATTTATACACACTATCTTGAATTAAAATTTAAAATAGAAAATGTTGATTTTATATGCCGGGCCTTTGGGTTTGTGTAGAAATAAAACTTCTCAAATGCACTTGTGATGTCAGACTGTGTAAATCGTTAACTATAGTCTAAATCACCTGTTCTTTCTTTCATCGAATTCTTTCGATTATCAATACTTATTGAAGACGTTTTGATACAAAACGTATCTAATAATGCTGCCAAGCACATAAAATACCTTCGTGCAAATTTTCATAAAAATCGACCCAGCCGTTTTCGAATCCATTACGAACGAACTCAGAGATACACAGGCATATATGCACACAAAATTATATATATACATATATATATATATATATATATATATATATATATATATATATATATAGAGAGAGAGAGAGAGAGAGAGAGAGAAACAGAGATAGATAGATAGAGATAGAGAGAGAGAGAGAGAGAGAAACAGAGATAGATAGATAGAGATAGATAGAGATAGAGAGAGAGAGAGAGGGAGGGAGAGAGAGAGAGAGAGAGAGAGAGAAAGGGCGAGCATTTGAAAATGTGAGTATAATCAAATAAAATTGATAGGAAGGGATGTTCGATATTCTATATTAATAAACTAAGTAAATTAATTGCCAGCAGAGAAATAAAAACAATTTGCATAGAATAAGGAGTAACATGTATTTTATTCCATTTGTGAACATTTCATGACGCAACGTTGTAAACATTTTTTCAACTATTAGTTAATCATATGCATAAAGATAGACATATTTTATTTATAAATATATTAAGTCGGAGAATAAACTTGTACGCTATTGATTAATAAGAAACTTTTTATATTTCTATCACATTTCTCGACTGAAGCAGATCTTCAATCCGTATTGTATTATTATATCATATACATGTATAATATCTTAATATGATTGTTCCATTCTTAAAACTCACAACTAATGTCCTCGTGGAAATTTCACAAAATACTTTTCGATCGAAGCAACCACCCCGAATGCTCATTACGACCTTCAAACTAGGCCTGAACCTGAAGCCCTCATGTTGTTCGAAAGACATCTTAGTTTGCTTCTGACAATGAAATTGTCCCTTATATTTTAGACGATAAGGTTTGTGTATTCCTATAATACGATTACGTTAATCCATGGTGTTGCAATAAGTCGACTTTGAAGTGGAGGCAGATATTGGGTAAAAGTCGTAGCGATTCTCAGACAGCCACTTAAAGGATTCAGAGAGGTGTAACAGGAGCTGATATTCGCTGACACAAATATGGACTTCTCACACCATTAAATCCATTAAACACTTAGCAATAGTACAACATTAACTAAAAGTCATTTGAATTGAATCTTGGCTCCTTTTCATGAATGTGGAACGGCATGGCGTTGCCTTCGTTGGGAGAAACTCATCATCACCATCGAGAGGATATGGTTTTTATGACGCGCGGGATTTCGAGCGGACTGTGACTGTATATTCTCTTGTGTATTATGCCATTGACTTTAGTATAGCGATCAAAGGGGAAACATCTCTAAATAATAAATCGCCTTTTAAAGATCCTTAAAAGACTAGTGAGTTTCAATTGGCGGCTTCGTTTGACACATGAATATCTCTCTGTAAATAATTAATGTTTCTACCGTGATAAATTGTATTTAACTTATAATGAGCCTATCTACTTATTATTCGCATATTACATGATTCTAACATCCTAATTTCCAGAGCACAAGATGGCTTGAGAAGTATCAAAATATCCCTGTATCGACTTCGTTTTTGACGTTGAGAAATGTGTTCGCTTTCGTAATGCAGTCGTTTAAAATCTCATAATATGTTAATCCTGTGCGAATCATAATGATGCTGATTACTCTCATACAATATTCCAAAGAATTCTAATATTACAAATTAAAAAAAAAGCTATATGTTGTAGTTTACAGCTGTTATATACTTTAATTGTTCTGAAATGAAAGGCTATCAAATAATTATTTAATTCTTCTCAAACGCCTCGTAGAGCTCATGGCTTTCAATATCCATTGCACTAATTGGAGTTTTTCAGTCCAATTAACCAATTAACAATTAACATTGGCTGATAGTCACATCCAGATGAGTTTCTCTTTCACAATTCATTGTTTTGGCATGAGAGAACATACAAAAAAACATTTAAGTAAAAAATTACAATAGCAAATATGATATTGAGATTCCTCTATCATGCGTTTTTTTTTCTTTTTATGATTAACATTTCAAGTTAACACTCCTTGCTTAGACATGGTGTTTATATATACAATCACAATGCGTCAAGCAAACTAATATATATGTATATATATATATATATATATATATAATCGATACATAACATATTAACCTAGCATTTATGCATATATATATATATATATATATCAAGTGTTTTCAGATTAAATATGGTTTTAACTCTTTTTCAAAGTGTTTTTTAACATGTTTTATTAACTGTTTGCTCGTATATATATATATATATATATATATATATATATATATATATATATATATATATATATATATATAAAGTTAGGAAAATAGATTTATTGCAATAAAGCTAAGCAGAGGCTTTTATCGTGAGGAATCAGTAGACGTTTTAGCCCGAAAATTCTCTAGGGTTGTGACATACGGAAGCCTCTGCGTAGCTTAACTGCAAAGAGATACAAAAATATAACACATTTTCTTAAAAATAGTTTTAATTTCTGGAAAAGTAACTAAAATGAATATATTGCCGATTTAGCACTTACATAAACCGACTTTCTAGTAGAAAATCCACATTTTATAAGAGAAGCTAACTATATATAGATGAAAAAATTAACTTAAATTGTTAAATAGAAAACAGGGATTATCAGCTGCTTACCATGTGTTAGGAGATGTAAAAATACGACAGCTGTTTAATATATGGCTCTCCAGTAGAATATACGATTTCCTCATTATCAAAGTATAGACATTCGAATTCCAGAATTCCAGTAACTATTTCTACTAATATGTAAATAAAGTTTTTTTTTTTACAAATGTGTTTTATATGTCTGGGAATGTTCTTAAATAGGCTTTGTATTGGAATGCCTGCAATAAGTCTCGATAATCGATAATCAAACAAATCGAAACAAAATATCAGTTCGATGTTGAACAATGTTAACACACTTATAAAGCGTAACATCACAAATACACGCGAGAAGTTTTATTGCCGCACAAGCAGTAGAGCATGGCGTATACAAGCAACAGTTGGTTCTTTTATAATAGAGAGACACATTCGAAGTGAATATTTCTGCTTAGAACACAGTTGAACGCTGATACTTGCCTTTATTGTTTAAAAACTTTAATTCAAGCTGTTATAAATGTATAAAATCAACATTAGGTTCTTTCATAAGTAGGGTGCGTTCGAAATGTTTTGAGCACAATGGAACCATGCTACTTGAGTTTTAAATTTTAACATTTAATTCAAGTAATCATATGAAATATTTTTTAAAACAAACACTAGGTTCTCCCCAGTGCATTGTACACGGCAATATATTATGGAGTCACTGCGGGAAGCATTTGAAGCGTCCGCCGGTGCACTATAGTGGGTCCTCGATTTGATTAAAAATGAGTAATTTAAAGAATTATGATAATAATAAAAGTACGGTGTGGAAGATTCGATGATCCTGATTCAAATTCGAGCAACTTCGATTCTCAATGCTTATATATATATATATATATATATATATATATATATATATATATATATATATATATATATATGGTACTTTCTGTGTGTGTAGGCTCGTTTCTAAGTTCGCGTACCGGCCGATACTAGGCTGATATATTTTTTAATTCCACTCAAATATACTTTATGCATGTGGGAGTGTTCTTAGAAAGGTTTTATATCCGAATGCATCTGATATATATAAAAAATTGATAATTGAAAAAATTCCATTACAGAAGAAACAGGCCGAATTTGACCAAAGTGTACATCACAAATGTATTTAAGAAGTTTTATCACCGTACAAATAGAATGCCTCGGCTTATAAAATCACCGGTACATTCTGTGATAAGACAGAGGTGTGTCAGAAATGAATGTATCTGTTTAGAGCACAACTGAAACATGATACTTGACTAAAATGTTTTTTTATACTGTATCCCTTATAATTAATGTCCTCACATTTATTATTTTATAATAGCAATACTCCTAATAATTTATACTTCATTTAAATACTGTTATAATTCCCGATAAACCTTCTTAAATATAAGGACATAGCATAAATCACCTATTTAGAGCAAACCCTTTCCCTAGCTATAACCTATTAATACATATGATAAATTAATCATCCTCTTTCAATTCACGCATGCTGAACACATATATTAAACCTAGTAATGACAGATATGCTATACACCTACCTACATTATATAATAAAACATATATTCCTCCTATATAACGGAGATAACTTTGACTCTTCCATCCCCAAACAGTCTCCATATTTTATCTCCTACTGCACAATAATTTCGCTCCTAATGTAACTATCGCTAAACGTCGCATCCCTATTATGTTACCTCGCACCTTCTCTCCTTTTCTGATGAGAAGCATTAAACTTCGAAATACTATGGTATAAAAAACTCTTACTTATCCTACACCTATGATTTATGTTTCATCCTTATTGAATAGATGAATAAATCTATATACATCAGTGTATATATTTTTATTGTCATTTTCTTATTTTATTGATACTCTATATAAGCTCCAAAACAATTTGTTGGGCTTTACACTATCCCGATAAGTCTCCTCTTAAAGAATCGATCTTGTTCTTTGAACTCCCCCTACATACATACATACATACATACATACATACATACATACATATATATATACATATATATACATATAGCAATGGCCAGCGACTCTTTATCTGAGAGTCCATCTTTCAAACTCCTTGGCCTAACGTTCACAGGAAACATGAGTTGGAACAATTACATTGAAGGCATTGTCAGGGCCGCTGCAAGAAAGGTAGGCTCTCTCTACCGTGCTAGAAAACTACTAACACGCGAAAGTATCCTGTACCTCTATAAGGCCACCATTCGCCCATGTATGGAGTATTGCTGCCACATCTGGGCTGGTGCATCTGCTACTAGTCTCTCGCTCCTTGACAAGGTTCAAAAGAGAGTCGCAAACCTGATAGGCCCTGAACTGGCATCTAAGCTTCATCCTCTGTCCCATCGACGAAATGTTGTATCCCTCTGCCTTTTCTACAAGTATTTTAGTGGTGAATGCTCTGACGAACTGCAATCACTTGTGCCCCCACGACGCGAGCACCCTCGACAAACCCGACAGGCTACTAGATCCCACCCCCACACTGTAGAGGTCCCTAGATGTAAAATATCTTTTTACTCCAATAGTTTCTTCCCCAGAACCGCAAGACTCTGGAATTCCATTCCAGGTCCCTGCTTCCCCAACAGTACTGACGTGCAGAAGTTCAAGTGTAACGTGAACCGACACCTTGCTGCCCAAATCCCTACATAGTACCCCAGTAGTTGTTGCCTTGTTTGGGGTGAAAATGTAAAAAAAAAAAAAAAAAATATATATATACATACATATATATATATGAATTCTGAAGTGTATATATATATATACATATATATATGAATTCTGAATTCTGAATATATATATATATATATATGTATATATATATATATATATATATATATATAATTCAGAATTCGGAATTAAGATTTACCATACAATTTGGATATGAAATTCAATATCCTTTTCATTTTGAACCAATATATAATTTCCCTTGCTCTATAATATATAAAATCTTTTAATCATGGTTTTCCATGTTTATTATTTTTAGCAAATTAGATATAAACCATTATAATATTTGTTAATATTTTCTCCTCTGAGGAGAGGGGTAGACATCGAAAACCTATATATTCTTATTGAAATGTATTCTTTGTCTTGCATATAACAAACATTTCTAGATTTGAAATTCAACCATTTCACGTCAAAAAATTTAAATTATTAAATTTTGATATATCTTCATTTCGTATTATCAATATATCTGCTTGTGCTACAAAACTAGTTATTGAGCAGAATGTAGCAATATATTTATTCATAAAGAGAATCCTGCTAGCTATTCTAAATCTATCATCATCAAGTCCAGATTTAGAACAGTTATTTTAAAAGATGTCTGTTGCCGCCAAAGTAACACTTTCGAGCAGATAATGAATGGTATCCGTATACATTTTAGTCATTGATTGACGGCTTTAAACGAGACCCATCACTCAATGTCAGATTGCCGGTGTTACTGAAATCCAAACCGCTATGACTTTTAAAGTGATTGCACGTTTTAATGCTCATGATTTTATATTTGATACGCCTTTGACAAGAAAAACAGAAGCCATAGTTTTATGTTGCAAACGCTCCCCGGCTTTGTAAACGGGAGACTAGCAGACAGCCTCTTGGAACCGCTTGACTTCCGTTATTTTTTTTTCCCAGCTTGAATCTAACTTTGCCTCTGCAACCAGACACATACACAGTAGAGGATGGCGCACCGGATACAAGATGGCGTCGCAGAAATCTGTGCAGAAAGTCTCCGTGAAGAGCGCGCGTAATAAGACAAACAAATAACGTGAAATGAACAAGACAAATTAGCAAAATAAAAACGAATGACACTTATTGCTGATAGATGATTATTATTATTATATAGGGGATCTTAGTTTCGCTCACTGGGATTGCTTTGAACGTTGGAAGAACAACCGCACGAAGTGAGCGCATACTTCCACCAAAACTTAAAAAATACCTACTTAGCAATTTCAAATCAAATCGTGTTGACACAAGCTGTAATATGATAAAATATATATATATATATATAAACACCATATTTAATTATGGTCCAAATTGCAACCTTACTGACACGTTTCCAATTTGCATATTATTATGGGGTATGCATTTAAGTGACACATACTCTCAATCAATTTCACACGCGCTCGTCTTCTTTAGATCATTGGTAGAAAATATATAATAGTAAAATCTAATTATCATTAAATCTCGACTTTTATCAACAATAATAATACTTTCCAGAATTTCAGAACTCTTACCCTTTCCGCTGATGTTTAGATATTGCGTTCTTTCTCTCTCTTTCTCTCTCTCTCTGTCTCTCTCTCACTCACTAAATATTTTAATTGATGCAGATTGTGTATATATTATTATAGAATCAATCCTCTATAGATTATTGTATATTACGAGGAATAATTTTATTGGTGCACTGATTGGTAATAAAATAAATAAATAAACAAATAAATAAACTAATAAATAAACTAATAAATAAATAAATAAATAGATAAATAGATAAATAGATAGATAGATAGATAAATAAATAAATTAATTAATAACAATAGCAATAATAATAATAATAATAATAATAATAATAATAATAATAATAGTAACAACAACAACAACAACAACTTAATTCAACAAATCCTTACGGTGAATATGACTTTCCGCCTTTCACCTTGTACGTTATATATGCTATTATTTTATTTCCATCATATTTGTTTTGAAACGCGTGTTCATTGTTAACATTAATATCTCTAAAAACGATATACATGCAAAGAAAGATTGACGTTCCGCCAAATAGAAAACTTTTCACTAACTGACCCCCTTCCCTAAATCAGCCCACCCACTTCCTCCTGAATAGATAGCATCTCGGTATCACAAATGCCATTCGACTGTCTGAGCTAAGGGAAACAATCGGCTACCGTGGTTTTAGCCTCGAATTGCCAAGAAGAAGAAGAAAAAAAAAGAAGCTAAGTAAAATTTTTTAACTGTTTCGCATGAAATTAAACAACTATTCTTTACATTTCCAGGCATATTATAACCGATAATTTATCTCCACTTAAATAGACTATTTCACAGTTTACAACCCCATCTCGCTTAAATAATAAATTAATGCTATAGTAAGACCAGACTCGGTAAATAAAATATATGCTAATTTATTTAGAGGACAGTAGAACTTTATTACGTATGATACTTAATATAATCAGCCATCGAAAGGCGAAAAAAAAATTGGGGGGAGAAAAAAACAAAACACAAATAAATAAAATAAATTAAATAAGAAATCAAAGTGACCTCCCTCCCCTACCTCGTATTCTGCCATTTCCTCTCCGGACACCTGTTCCGATTGTGTTTTCCTAGCTATAAATCTATGCTCTTTGATCCGTCATTTCATCGAAACACCAGGATGAGAGGCTCCTATATCTTACTCAATACTTATCAGTCTGCACAATTGTCTGTAAACTGATATTGTTAAAAATTAGATAAGATCTGTTTTATTCCAATGACCTTACACTCTTCCTTTCTTGACAAAGTTGCCAACCGAATTAGAAACGGATTTTCTTTTACGATAGAGGGCAGAACTGAAGCAGTATACGTAATATGTACAATACGTGCGTACTAAACTAAACCACCTTTGCTACCTATATCTAATCGCCTATACTGAATCCTCATCAGCTCACAAATTTCTGTATCTTCGAACTTTTAATTTCTCAAATCATATATCACCACAACATTCTTCTGAATAGATACAAAAATTTCTCCCGAGCAGTTCAACATCCAGTGATCATATATCTAATCCGCATGTAATTCCTTATATCACTTTGAATATTATCTTAAATTTTCATTCTATCCCTAAGTAGAATACCACATAACACTCTATTCAACTACTTTTAAAAATGAGATAAACCCAGTTACAATATCAGAAGTGCTTCGTCCCTGACCTAGTCTACGGACTTGTACAATAAACCATGACACTATTGTATTTACAATTCCTCTCAAATTGCAAAAATACCGCTGCTATTATGCATTCGTATACAGTGAAACATGCTACTTATCCATCCATCTATATTTAACCATACTTACAGAATACGCAATAACCTATATCTATCAGGTATAACTGTACTCCAAATCAAATGTTCTCTTGTATCTATACTGAGCATATATGTAATCTTTCAGTCGTATTAAATATTCAGTTTGGGTACCAAATCATAATTTCTAATATCAAGTAAATCATACTTTAACACTTTATCCTATTCGTAAACTTACTAAACTGTATCTAACCATACACCCACAAACTTACAAAACCATATCTAACCATACATTAACTCGACTCTCTCAATCCAACGCTGTTGCAAATTTAGTTGCTTCCACTGCATGAATTTTTACCTATCCCCTCTCCCAGTAAAAATGAAAATTGAAAGCATAGTAATGTCCTTTTTTAACCACTTTTGAGGAGTGAAATCTTTCAGTAGATGTTAACCTAAATAACCGATTTTTTCAGTGGATATTAACCTAAATAATCAATTAATATTAACTACCCATGCGGGGTCGCAGAAATATCTGGATTAGGACCCAGGCGTGGGGCAAACCCTCTCGGAGCTGATGGACCCGTAGATCTTCCCAGGTCATCCGTCTAGGAGATGGAAAACTCTGAAGCTAAACCTAGGGGAGGGAGGCCTCTTCAGTCCTGGACGACAACCTTCCTACAGTTGGTGACTCAAACAAATCACCGGTTGGCAAACCTAAACTGCTTAAGGAGGAGATAGGCTCTGTCTATCGCTAGACTTTCATACTCCTTCTTTGCCTATTAGCCAGGCGTAGAGGTACTATCACAGGGACTCGTTTGAATCACCCAGTGGTTGACCTTGTTTCCTGACTAGGGCAATGAACGCCGCTTTTCTCCGCTTCCGCCACATCCATCCCCCTAAACTGAACACGGTGGGGTGCTTCAGTACCATATATGTCGGTGCAGTTTTACTGGGCTGGCTTTACCTAATGGATTGAGGGTACCGGATTTACAGTTCCTGGCTGCTGATTCCAACTGATAGTACAGGAGCCCTAACTTTTTGGTAGCGCTTAGAGCGGTTGCTCCATCAACAGTTGTATAATATCGGGATATTTGTAGTGCCATGTCGCGCATGGAAAGGGACCCTGCACTCATCCCCGATGGGCTTTCCTGAGGCCACAATCCTGTGGGTGAGGACAGCTGATGGTCCACTTGTATTGCATGTCTGGTATTCTGCACAACCACTTGTCCAGCACTCCCTCACTCACTCACCCTAACTGAAACTTTTAAATTAAATAAAATGAAATGACAGCTCAAGCAAAAGTTACGTTTAAACCGGGACTAAACCCAAAGAAAACCAACCTGCCTCCTCCGTTGAGGCTTGCATTTACGGATATCCGCAGGCTTAGAACAAACTTAGATGATGTTGAATCATTTCTCCTTGTAAACACCCCGGATATCTTAGCATTAAGTGAAACTAATCTTCACTCCTCCATTCCCTCTAACCACTTAAACATGCCTGGTTATCCCCCACTCTACCGTAAGGACTCTGGCAGACATATGCATGGGCTTGGAGTCTATATTCGTAACATCCTCCCTCTGACTTGAGAAATAAAACTAGAATCACACAACCAGGCCTTAATGGAAATGACAGAAACCCTAGAGGATGACCTCCAATCTGTGGTGAAATGAGGACAAAAATGGATGGTCACATTCAATCCTGCTAAGACTAAGCTTGTTTCCTTCAATAACTACAAGAAACCTTCTCTACCACCAATAGCAATGGCCAAGAACACATTGCCTGAAAGTACTTCTTTTAAACTCCTCGGCCAAACGTTTATAGGGAATATGAACTGGAATAGATACATTGAGAGCATTGCCAAGGCTGCTGCAAGGAAGGTTGGCTCCCTCTACCGTGCTAGAACACTACTTACGCCTGAAAGTATTCTGTACCTCTATAAGGCCACCATTCGCCCATGTATTGAGTACTGTTGTCACATTTGGGCTGGTGCATCTGCTGCTTGTCTCTCACTCCTGGACAGGGTTCAAAAGAGTCGACAACCTGATAGGTCCTGAACTGTCATCTAGGCTTAAGCCTCTGTCCAATCGATGAGATATTGCATTCCTCTGCATGTTCTACAAATACTTTAATGGTGAATGCTCTAACGAACTGCAAACACCTGTACCGCCTCGACGTAACTACCCCCGACAAGCTACAAAGTCTCATCACTTTATTGCTATAAAGGGATGAGACTTTGTAGCTTGTCGGGGGTAGTTACGTCGAGGCGATCCCTAGGTGCAAGAAAGCCTTTTATTCAATAGTTTCTTCCCCAGAACTGCAGGTCTTTGGAACTTCCTTCCCGGATTCTTCTTTCTCAACTGTACTGATATGCAGAAGTTCAAATGTAATGTGAACAAACATCTTTCTACTAATCCTCCTTCATAATGCCCCTGCCAACTAAGTCCCTAATAGTAGCCCCCTGCTCCAAAGTGGCACTGTGCCTTGTTTGGGGTGAACATTTAAAAAAAAGAAATAATGCCATTAAACAAATTCCATTTGCATTTGTTTATAATTTAACGTCAACTGATATTTCGGCTTGTCGATCGTATATATATATATATACATATATATATAACTACTTCATTGAATCACATACATTAATATATATTCTGTGTAGCTTAATCGACATATATATTTTATAACTTCTTATATATATATATATATATATATATATATATATATGATACTCTCATAAATTAATATACGTAGATAAAATTTGATTCGTAAATTTTCAGTATTTACTTCAGCAGTGGTCAATAGATTGGTAGAGTAGGTAGTAAGTTATGAATATATATAGCAATTAAGCTACACAGAATAATCCGCGTTTTATTCTAATTGAGAATTCGTCAGGCTTACAACTTTTCGCATAAGCCTGACGAATTCTCACGAGAATGAAACGCGGAATATTTTTTGGAGCTTAACTGCAACATATATTCTCATAACTTATATATATATATATATATATATATATATATATATATATATATATATATATATATACGGGCAATATCTGTCGGCCCTTCTGACACTGACCATAGTTTTTATTGAATTTCTGTGTGCTACAAGTCGATGATGTTACATTACATCTTTGGGCATGTGTTTGTTCTATTAAGTGGCGAATCAGTTTATAGAGTGCCTGGCAGTCTCAAATGTAGTGAGCATACGATCTTGTGTTTTTTTAATTGCGCCAGTTTTGATCTCTCAAGAACTCTTTGTACGTCTTCGTTTTAATACGGGTTTCTAAGTTCGTATCGACTTGTAAAATATTAGATTTAAAACGATTTTTATCGGTTTGCTCTGGAAACACTTGTTGTTAGTATTGAAAGAAATTATATTTTTACAAAGTTGAGATTAAAAAAGGATCTCTATTAAAGTAAGTCGTATTTTGGCGTTCGTGAAATCGCATTGCGATGACCGTATAATTGTAGCATGAATAACAAGCAATCGATAATAAATAAATACAATAAAAATAGTAACATACGAAATGTGATATTACTATTAGCATTAATATTATTATCAATAACAATGAAAAATAGTATCACACTCACACATATATATAAATTATTTACTATAATAATTACCAAATACCTACAGACGCTAGTGTTTCATCCTTCCGGGAATCATCAGTGCAGGGTGTCACGATTAACGCCGGTCGAATAAGCCAGAGCTATCGTACGGGCGGTTGGGTTTCGATCGTGGCGTGACGTAGTTGCCTGTCTAGCCACACTGATGAGCTGTAATACAGCGAAACAGTAATGTATGTGGATGACTATTTATATATATATATATGTGTGTGAAAAGAATTATGTTTCAAGGCTATATCAATTCGGTTAGTAAGAAAACACCGTGAACACGAGCTAGTATATAAAAATAATGAGAACAGCAGAAAAAAGTTTCAATAATTTTCAGTTATATTAGGTTTATTTGCCTAAATGGTGTGTTGTAATAAATGGTAAGTGTATTTTCGAAAGCAGTATCTCTTTTTCAGGGTGGGGGTATAAAAAGAAATGTGGGCAACTGGTCGGCGGGGCTTCCGTTTGTCTGTTTTATTTATTTCTTTATTCATCTTCGGAAGTCAGTGTCGGAGACTGGCTGTCAAATCAATTTCCAAACTACAAGTTGTGATAAATATTAAGAATTGTCGGGAATTAATGTAGCTCTTTCATGTATATAAATGATTAATTTTTGCGTATTACGTCTAAT